>NC_091470.1:116375024-116561334 GCF_036971445.1 Narcine bancroftii | reverse complement strand
AAAAGAGCTCAAGGGCTCATACTGTGCTGTAATCCCGGGGATACTTTGTGATGAGTGTGAAAGGACACAATTGATTAACAGTGGTCCAGTGTGAACGCCATAAAGCGTGGCTTCCTTAATTGGTTCACTGAACGGCCAATCTACTGGTTAGCCAGCACCTCTAGGTTCAGAACAGTTTTTTTCTTGATAGATTTCAGGCTTCTGAATCTCCTCGTCCAACCCTAATAAACCCGTATCCGGGACCGCCACAAGATCTGTCTGTACTATTGAAATATAATTTTTCTGCACCCGTGAATATCTATTAATCTATCATTTTCTATTTATTTATCTCTTTTTCCATCTTGGGGTATTGTGATAATTTGGAAGGGCTCAAGGCTGAAACATTGGTTATCTATCTTGTATATCTTGGTCTCCTATGGATGCTGAGAGACCAGCTGAGTTCCTCCAGCCTTTTGTGTTTTTACCACAATCACAGTGTCTGCAGGCTTTCATGTTTCACTCTGTGTGGATTTCCGCCAGAAACACTGGTTTCTTCCCACCCTTCAAAATAAACGGGAGTGTAATTGGGCAGCATGTGGCCAGAATCAGCTTCAACCATGTGGTAAATCACAAAATTCTGTAGATACTGGGGTTGAAGTAAAAACACAGGATGCTGGAGAAGTTCAGCAAGTCAAAGAGTGTCCTTTATGTAGCAAAGGCAAAGATACATAACCGATGTTTTGGGCTTGAGCGCTTCATCAAGCTCGAAACATTGGTTATGTATCTTTACCTTAACTGCTTGATCTGCTGAGGTACTCCAGCATGTTGTAAATAAAATGTAAAATAAATATTTCTTTTTATGATGGTTCTTTTCATTTTTAGCTCAATCTTGACATTCCAAACGTTCACTGAGAATCATTTCCCTTGTGAACACAGTTTTTCGGAGTGGACTTTATAAATAGCTCTAATGTACAAACATAAATTCAGTTTATAACAGTCCCAATGTATGAATTTACATAACAAATGCACAACAGACACAGGAATCCTCACCTTTCTCAGTTTTGCATAGTCGATGAGCTCTGGCCGATGTCTGTGGATAAGGGCGCAGAACCCAAGGCCATCCTTCCAGCTGAAAACAGAGTACAGAAGGAAATTACATTAGTTCACCAACACACTTGGAGAAATCTCTCTAGGGTAACAAAAGGGACGGTGTGGTGAGTGCAACACTATGACTGTGCCAGCGACCCCAGTTCGAATCCACCACTATCTGGAAGGAGTTTGTACGTTCTCCCTGTGACCAGCGTGGGTTTCATCCCACATTCCAAAAAAATGTACAGGGGTGGTAGGTTAAGGTGAAAGGTGAAATATTTAAAGGGAACATATGCGGGGAAATTCTTGACTCAGATAGCAGCACAGGGTCTGCGCCGGATACAATGATTCTGTTGTTCAAATATACATCAACTCATCAGCTCTTAGAATTCAAAAAAAGTACAAGATGTCTTTGGGCAGAAACTGGTGCAAGGTGCAGCTCAAGAATATCATTCATTCAACTAACAGGCCCTTCAGCCCTTGATGTTGTGCTGACTTATATATCCCTTCCTTAAAAAAAGTACTAAACCTTCCCCACCCTGTATCCTTCTATTTTTATTCCTTCCATGTGTCTAAGAGTCTCTTAAATGCTCCCAAAGTTTCAGCTTCCACAACCATCATCCCTGGCAAGGCATTCCAGTCCCCCACAACTCTCTGCGTAAAGGAGTTACCCCTGATGTCTCCTCTAAACATTTCTCCCTTCACTTTGTACTCATGTCGTCTGGTGTTTGCTGATCTTGTCCGGGGAAAAAGGTGCTTGTTGTCCACCCTATCTATGCCTCTCATAATCTTGTAGATCTTTATCAAGTCTCCTCTCATCCTTCTACGCTCCAAAGAGAAAAGCCCCAGCTCTGCTAACTTTGTTTCATAAAACTTGTTTTCCAATCCAGGCAACATCCTGGTAAATCTCCTCTGCACCTTCTCCATAGCTTCCACATCCTTCCTGTAATGAGGTGACCAGAACTGAATACAATACTCTTAAGTTGGGGTGGCATGGTTGGTGTAGTGGTTGACACAATGCCTTTACAGCACCAGCAATTGGGAATGGAGTTCGAATCCTGCGCTAACTATAAGGAGTTTGTACGTTCTCCTCGTGTCTGCGTGGGTTTTCCCCAGGGGGCTCCAGTTTCCTCCCACCATTCGAAATGTACTGGGGATGTAGTTTAATTGGGTGTAAATTGGGCGGTACAGACTCGTGGGCTGAAATGGCCTGTTACCATGCTGAATGTCTAAATTTTTTTAAAAATTAAAGTGTAGTCTCACCAGAGATTTTTAGAGTTGTAACATGACCTCCTGAATTCAATCCCCTTATTAATGAAGCCCAGCATCCCATAGGCCTTCTTAACTATCCTATCAACCTGTTCGGTGACCTTGAGGGATGTATGCATTTGGACCCCAAGGTACATCCTTTTTTTCTTTGGCTTGGCTTCGCGGACGAAGATTAATGGAGGAGTAATTGCCACGTCAGCTGCAGGCTCGTTTGTGGAAGTAATCAACCATTAACCCTGTACTCACCCTCTGGTTTGTCCTTCTAAAATGCATCACCTCATACTTATCTGGATTGAACTCCATCTGCCACTTTTCTGCCCAACTTTGCCTCCTGTCTATATCTTCCTGTAACCTTCAACAACCTTCAGCTCCATCCACAACTCCTCCAATCTTACTGACCCATCCTTCCAACTCTCATCCAGGTCATTTACAAAAATCACAAAGTGCAGGGGGTCCCAGAACAGATCCTTGTGGCCCCTCCACTAGTCACCAGCCTCCACGCAGAATACTTTCCTTCCACTACTACTCTCTGCTTTCTACAGGCAAGCCAATTTTGTATCCACATAGCCAAAATGCCTCAAGACTTTCATGGGGAACCTTGTCAAATACCTTGCTAAAATCTATGTAGACCACATCTACTGCCTCACCCTCATCAATTTCTTTTGCTACCTCCTCAAAAGACTTAATTAGGCTCATGAGGCACAACCTTCCCCTCACAAAGCCATGCTGACTATCCTTGAGTAAACTGGACTTCAAAAAATACTCATGGATCCTATCCTTAAGAATCTTCTCCAATAGTTTGCACACCACTGACATAAGACTCACCTGTATATAATTTCTAGGATTCTCCCTATTACTTTTTAAAACAAGGGGACTACATTTACCATTCTCCAATCTTCTGACACCTCCCCTGTGGCCAAAGAAGATTCAAAGATCGTAGCTACTGCCCCAGCTATCTCTTCTCTCACTTCCTACAGCAACCTGGGGTACATCATGTCTGATCCTGGGGACTTATCAATCTTAATGTTTTTAAGAGGATCCAATGCATCTGTTTCCTTAATCTCCACATTGTCCAATGCACAGGCCTGTTCTATTCTGACCTCACCCTGATCAAGGTTCTTCTCTCTGAAGCAAAGTATTCATTTAGGACTTCCCGAATCTCTTCCACCTCCAGGAACGTGTTGCCTCCTTTATCCTTTAGCGGCCCCATTCTCGTCATCTTTCTGTTCTTCACATATGCATAGAACGCCTTCGTCCTAAGGCCTTCTCGTGCCCCTGTCAAGCTCTCCTAAGACCTTTCTTAAGCTCCTTCCTGGCTACCATATCATGAGCCCTTCCTGTTTCTTGCTTCCTATATCTAATGTACGTTTCCTTCTTCCTCTTGATGAGCTGCCTCACCTGCTACGCAACCATGGTTCCCTTTTCCTTGTCCCAGTGGGATAAACCTATTCTGAACCCAGCACAAGTGGTCCCTAAACCTCCTCCACATGACTTCTGTGCTTTCACCCTTGAACATCTGTTTCCAATTTATTCTTGCTAGTTCTTGCCTCATCCCTTCACAATTAGCCCTTCCCCAGTTAAGCACTTCTCCAGTTTGACTGTTTTTATCCTTTTCCATAGCAACACAGAAGCTAAGGGAGTTGTGGTCACTCTCACCAAAATGCTCCCCCACTGAGAGGTCCACCACCTGACCAGGTTCATTACCCTGAACAAGATCCAGTATGGCTTCTCCTCTCGTTGGCTGGTCTACACACTGTATCAGGAATCCTTCTTGTATACACCTGTCAAATTCAGCCCCTTCTATCCCTCTTGCCAGTCAATATTAGGGAAGTTGAAATCACTCATAACTACACCCCTATATTTCCTGCACTATTCCAATATATGCCTAATTATCTGCTCCTCAGTGTCCCAAGGGCTATTTGGGGACCTTTACACCACTCCCAGCACAGTGATTGCTCCCTTCCTATTTCTGACTTCCACCCACACTGACTCAGTGGACACTCCTTCTGCAGCGTCCTCCCTTTCTATTGCCGTGATACCATCCCTGACCAGTAATGTTACTCCCCCAACCCCTTTACTACTTCCCATCCTATTCTTTTTAAAAAAAACTAAACCCTGGTATCTGCTTCAGCCCTTCCTCCGGCCAAGTTTCAGTAACAGCTACATCATAGTTCCACTAACTGATCCATGCTCTAAGTTGATCCCCTTTATTCCTGATACTCCTAGCATTGAAATAGACACATTTCAACCCCTCAAAACCCCCATGTTTTGTCCCTTGCCTGTCCTTCCACACCAAATCAGAACTCAGCATCATGCTTTTGTCCTCCTTCTACCCTAATCTCTGCCCTCACATTCTGATTCCCACCCCCCCCCCCCCCCCCCCACCCTGGCCAAACTAGTTTAAACCCTCCCCAACAACTCTAGCATACCTGCCTGCCAGGATATTGATCTCCCTCCAGTTCAGGTGCAGCCTGAACTTTTTTTACAGGTCAGACCTTCCACAGAAGAGATCCCAATGATCCAGAAATCTGAACCCCTGCTCCTGGTACCAACTCTTCATCCATGCATTCATCTACCACAGCTTCTTGTTCCTTCCCTCTCTGGTGTGTGGTACTGTCAGCAATCCTGACGTTACCATTCTTAAGGTCCTGCTTTTTAACTTCTTTCCTACCTCCCTATATTCCCTCTTCAGGACTTCATCTCCACTTCTATCTATGTCATTGGTCCCCATTTGGACCACGACATCCGGATACTCGCCATCACCCTCTAGAATGTCATGAACTTGATCAGAGATGTTCCTGACCCTGGCACCTGGGAGGCAACATACTATCCGGGAGTCTCAATCTCATTCACAGAACCTACCATCCACTTGCCTATCTGAGTCTCCAATCAACATAGTTCTCTTCTCACCCCTTCCCTTCTGAGTCGATAGGCCAGTCTCTATGACAAAAATGTGGCCACCATGACTTGTCCCTGGTAGATCGCTCCCCCCCCAACAGAATCTAAAACAACATACTCACTGGAGAATGGCCTCTGCAGTGTCTGCCTATTCCCCTTCCCTCTCCTAACAGTCACCCAGTTACCCGTCTCCAGACTTTTGGGGGTGACTGTCTCCCTGAAGCTCCTCTCCCATCACTGCCTCGGCCTCTTGAATGATCCAGAGGCTCCACCTCCAGCTTCTTAACTTGGCCTCCCAGGAGCTGCAGCTGGATGCACCTCTTGCAGGTGCAGTGACCAGGGGCAATTGTGGTGTCCCAGATTTCCCACATCCTGCATTCAGAGCATTCCACTGCTGGAGCTGCCGCCTCCATTAACCATTTCTAATTTAAATACAAAGATCTTTCCTGGCCTTACCTGACAGGAAACAGGCTCGTCCTCAGCCTCTGCTCGCCGAAGCCTCGTGAGCCGAGCCTCTGTCACTCACACACTAGCCGCTTCCCTCTATTTATTTGTCCATGCCCCTTATCTTTATAACTACTCCCACCAATCACTGTTCTATTTAACCCTTAACTTGCCCTCTGCTCCATTTTTAAATGCACTCTCCCCAAGCTGGTTCCTGACACTCACAGCTCCCCGAGCCCCTCGCTCCTCCTCTTCCAGAAACAGTCCCAAGGTGACTATGACCCAAGATGCATTGTACAAAGAGCTGTTAATAGACACTGTGGCCTAATTTAGCATCTTTCACCAGATTGAAGGGTTGTTATAGAGACTATACTGAATAACAAGTTTAGGACTATTATTGATAATACAAAAATACAGCAGGTCTGCAAATTGTAAGAAAAGCTACCAAGTAATATTGAGAGGCTGAGGGGCCACAAACCTGTTCACAGTGATGGGACGGAGGGGGAGAGACCACACACCTGCCCACAGTGATGGGACGGAGGGGAGAGACCACACACCTGTCCACAGTGATGGGACGGAGGGGGAGAGACCATACACTTATCCACAGTGATGGGACAGAGAGACCACACACCTGTCCGCAGTGATGGGTCGGAGGGGGAGAGAGACCACGCATCTATCCACAGTGATGGGATGGAGAGACCACACACCTGTGCGCAGTGATGGGTCGGAGGGGGAGAGAGACCACGCATCTATCCACAATGATGGGACGGAGAGACCACACACCTGTGCAGTGATGGGTCTGAGGGGGATGGACCACACATCTGTCTGCAGTGATGCGTCGGAGGGGAATGGACTACACACCTGACTGCAGTGATGGGTCAGGAGGATCGCACACTTGTCCATACAGCACACTATCTTCAATCCACTACCATTACACACACACACACACACACACACACACACACACACACACACACACACACACACACACACACACACACACACACTCTCCCACACATAGCCACCTCTGCCCACACACACCATTGCTGCCAACAAACTCATCTGCAGGAACATTAATGTATCATCAGATCTTGAACAGGAAACAAAAGAAATCTGGACATGAGGAATCTGCCAAAATGCTCTTTCAGCGAAAGGAGTGGCAACTGTCCACTGTCATTTTTAAGGGTACCTTATTAATTCTGATTGCATTTATGGCTTTCCAGAAATTTTAATCCCGCAGTGTTTTTAAACCAATTATGTTAAGCAGTACCCACAAAACAGAATTGAATCTGGTGACAGAATGCCTACACTCAAAATGAGGCCATTTGGTGGAATGAGTCCATACTGTTTTAAATAGCATAGAATCCACTTCATCATCTCCCATCAACCCTGCATATTTATCCCTCTGTCATTCTGAACATCTGAACCTCCTCCACTATTGCTCCCGGCTGTGCATTCCAAATCTACCCACTCACTGTTTTACAGGTTTTTTATTCACCTTACTTTTTCAATCACTTTGCTCCCTCAGTACCTCCCCCTGTGACGACCACAAGAGTGATACCAGTGCCTACACCTCCTCTCTCACCACTACTCGGGGCCACAAACAGTCCTTCCAAGTGAAGCAACACTTCACCTGTGAACCTGACGGAGGATTTACTGCATCTAGTACTCCCGATGTGGTCTCCTCTACATCAGAGAGATGGTTGCTGACTGGGAGATCTTTTTGATGAGGACCTTTGCTCTGTCTGCTGCCACAGCAAGGACTTCCTAGTGGCTAATCCCTTTAAATCCACACACACTGCCAAACTGACATGCCTGTCCATGGCCTCATGCACTGCCAACCTGCAAACTGGAGGAACAACACCTAATAGTCCGCCTCGGCCCTCTCCAATCAGACAGCATTGACATCGACCTCCAATTTACATTGAACCCTTTCCCTGAGTATCTCTCTTTCCCTCTCCCTCCTTTCTTCCAGCTCCCCACTCCTTCCCTTCCTTCTCTTATCAGAGATATACTCTCCCCTCATCAATTTTTTTCTCCTACACCCCCACCTGTATCCACCAATGACCTTACCTGTTAGGCTATGTCCCACCCCCCTCTCCTCACTTTCCCTCCCACCTCTTTATTCAGGCACCTCCTTGTGAAGGGTTCAGGCCTGAAACGTTGGTTGCCCTTTACTTCTTGTGGATGCTGCGTGACCTGCTGAGTTTCTCCAGCACATACGTGTGTTGCACTCGGCCCCATCGTCTGCAGACTTTCTTGTTTAACAAATTTCATTTTACGTTCCCTGGTCCTCAGACTCCTCACCAATGGGAATGCCTTCCCTCTCTCCAGTCTGTCAGTATCCTTGATGAACGTAAACATATCCACATGATCTGTGCTCATCTTATCAAGGACCAAAAACTGCTGAGAATCCACCAGCATCAGCCCAGTGAGGATGGTATAGAGGTCTCAGTCAGCTGTGCTCTCTGTCTCCATGAGGAGGTTTCTGTTTTTGGTCTCCATCATCCTGACTGGCCTACCTCTCCTCCTCCTGTTTATTTCTCTCTTTTTACTACCGTAATTATTCCCGCTTACTTTTGTCACTCTACTTGCATTTAGTTTTCCTCCTCTTTGAACTTTCTGTGAGTTAAGCGGTTCACTCTCTGACATTGGTTACCCTGTTTAATTACCATTTTGAGGAGGTAACATTGAAGTTCCTCCTGAGTGTGTTAACGGAGGGCGATGGATTGGACAGGGTTACCTGATGTGGAAGTTCTGGATGTTGACATTCTTGTAAGGAGCAGTCTTTCGTTGGCACCAGAGCAGTAACCCTTCCTTTGCAGACGTCTCTGTGAAGATCGGAGACAGACATTAGAATAAAGTAACTCTACGAGGATAGGGAACAACTGTTCAAGAGTAGACTGTGAGCAGGGGGAATGTGTTGACAGAACTTGGAGTCAATATGCTGGAGGAACTCAGCTGGACTTTTCAGTGTCTATAGGAGGTAGATATTAGATACATCGTCGATGTTTCAGGCCTGAGCCCTTTTTCAAGAAATAAGCAAAAGGCCATTTCATGCCAGGAGGGAAAACATAAACTTACCTTTCAAGAAGCAGCCCTAAAAGGCTGCTCCAGCATCGCATTCATTTCGAGCAGCACCTCGCAACGCCCTCTGTAGCTGATGGAGGTCGGGCAACTGGTGCCGTTACGCCACCTGTCATAAATACGCGGCAGGGCAATGTGCGTCTTCCCGACCCATAATCCCACATGTAGCTGGAACTGCTGTGGTTCCCAGAACAGTTCCAGCTGCGTGGGGGATTATGGGTCGGGAAGACGTCCATTGCTCTGCTGCATTTTGAGCCGCAGAAAGCGGGTCTGAAAGCCGAAACGGCCCGGTGTTGCCGTCACAGCCTGCACCTGCCCTAACGGCCCCCTCCAGCTTCCCCTGCCCTGATGGCTCCTGTCGGCCCCCGCTGCCCTGATGGCCCCTGCCAGCTGCCTCTGTCCCTGCTGCCCTGACGGCTCACACTGCCCCAACGTCTCCCACTGTCCCAATGGTCCCAGCTGCCCCAATGGTCCCCGCTGCCCCAATGGCCCCCACTGATGGCTCCTGCTGCCCCGATGGCTCCCACTAACGGCTCCTGCTGCCCCGACGGCTCCCACTGATGGCTCCTGCTGCCCCGAAGGCTCCCACTGATGGCTCCTGCTGCCCCGACGTCCCCCACTGATGGCTCCTGATGCCCCAAAGGCCCCCACTGATGGCCCCCGCTGCTACGACTACTCCCACCCACCAACTCTGCCTTGAGGGGGTCATGGAGGGAGAAGGGTGAGTGGGGAGATGGGTCGTGGACTGACGGTGTCATCTGCCCACCCCTTACCAGCTGCTTGCTGACAGCTGTACATTCAGGTCAGGTGGCGGAGTGCAGTGCTCCACCGATTATCCTTCCCTAAGAAGGGTTGGATTCGGCACCTTGGAGCCAGCCATGGAGCATTCAGAAAGGTTCATCTTTAGCCGTAAGGGCGAAGAATCTCTGCCTTTTCAGATGAGTGTTTTCCTTGCTTAAATGTGCCTAGAATGAGCCAGAAGCAGTAAATCTCAGAAAGTTCCAGAATTCAAACATTGGGGAAGGAATCCAGTCCAACAAAAGACGTTAAGTAGATGTGATAAGGGACGAGGTGAGAATTTATCAGAGGGAAAGGTGATGGGGGAAGAAGTTGTGGGGGGGTGGGTGGGGGCGTTAATGAAAACCAGAGAAATCAGTATTTACGCATCCAGTTGGAGGATGTCCAGTCAGAAGATGAGGTGTTATTCCTCCAATTTGCGGGTGGTCTCAGTCCGGCAGTGCACGAGACCCTGGACAGACATGTCGGCAAGGAATGGGGCAGGGAATTAAAATGGGTGGCCACTGGGGATCCACACTATTGCACCATTCAGAGCGGAGGTGCTCAACAAGGTGATCTCCTGGTCTGCGTTCAGTCTCTCCGAGGTAGAGGAGACCACAGCAGGAGCACCGGATGCAGATTCACAAGTGAAATGCTGCTTCACTTGGAAAGACTGTTTGGGGCCCCAACTGGTGCTGAGGGAGGAGGTGTGGGTGCAAGTGGAGAATCTCCTGCAGATACAGGGGAAGGTGCCAAGGGGATGATTGGTAGGGAGGGAGGAGTGGTCAAGGGAGTCACAGAGAGAGCAGTCCCTGCAGAAGGTAAATATGAGGAAAATAGGGTGATCGAGAGACGTGGTGTGGAGATATGGCATGGGAAACCTCCTCATTAGTCAGGAAGGCACAGCAGTGCCTGAACCTCTTTAGGAGGTTGAAGAGGGTAAGGCCGGCGGCCCCCACCCTGGCAACATTTTACAGGAACACAATCGAGCACGCCCTGTCCGGCTGCATCATTGTGTGGGACAGTAGCTACAAAGCATTGGGACTGGAAGTCAATAAGAGGATCATCAAAATGACAAAGAAGATCACCAGGGTCTCCATATCCTCTATTCAACACATTTACCAGAAGCATTGCTGAAATGGGGCTCAAAGAATTATTGAGGTCCCTTTCCATCCAGCACATAGTATCTCTGACCCACTACCATCATTGAAGTACAGGAGCATCACAATCAGGATTGCCAGGCTGAGAAATAGCTCTTCCCACAATCTGTGAGACTGATGAATGGTAAACCAGGGAAATAATTCCCAAATATTCATATATTTTTATTTAAAATTATATTTCTATGTATATATGGGATTATTCTGTACTACGGACTTTGTGTGTATGTGTGTGTTGTAAGGTAAAACATCATGAGATGGGAATGTGTAGGGAGTTACCCTGTACAGGGCAGTAACAAGAAGGGGAGGTGTCCTTGTACTCCTGTTAGGTAAAACATCATGAGATGGGACCGGAGAAGGAGTCACCCAGTACTAAGGAGTAACAGAATGCATCCTTGTACTTACAAGATAAGAGAGACATTGATGGATTGAGAGGCAGGAAGCTAGCAGGGAAAGGATAGCAACAGTTTTAGTCATTGGACAAGTAATGATATGATGATGTTCTAAGCATGTATCCAAGGGTATAAAAAATCACCATTTTGCTGATAACGGCAGAATGCATTCTCCGACTAACTTTGTTAGTCGCAAGTGTTACAATCCGGTAATAAAGAACAAAGAACCCTGATTTCGACTCAGCCTGGTGTTTGTCTCACTCATTCATGAACAAAGCAGACCTAACAGTGTGCACATCATCATCCAGAGAAACCCTGTTTTGTCTGGTTGTCTATGTACTGGAACCTGAAACAGGCCCTTTGGCTCCCCTCGTCTCAGTCAAACCATCTGCACTAATCCTTCGCTCATTCTTTTACTCTTAGACATAGAACAATACGGTGTTCAATGTTGTGCTGACCCATATATCTTCTTGGCTTGGTTTCGCAGACGAAGATTTATGGATGGGTAAAGTCCACGTCAGCTGCAGGCTCGTTTGTGGCTGACAAGTCCGATGCGGGACAGGCAGACACGGTTGCAAGGGAAAATTGGTTGGTCGGGGTTGGGTGTTCTAAACCCTCCCTACCAATTCTCTTCAACTTCCCCCCCTCCCATTCTACCACTCACCATCCCACTGGGAGGCAGTGGTGGGGGAGTAAACAGGAGGAAACCCGTGCAGCCACAGGGAGAACGTGCGAACTCCATTCAGGTCGTGGCCGAGGTGGGGATTGAAAGTGGGCCCTTGGAGTTGAGGGGCACCGCCTCTACTCCCTGCACCTCCGTGCCACCAAAAGCAAAAGTGGTTTTTCAAGATTCAAAATGTCTAGAGACAAGCATCAATGCCACAGTCACAGAGAAAAAAGGCTACCAGTTAAACAAGAAAGTCTACAGATGCAAGGGCAGTACATGAATGTGCCAGAGAAACTCAGTGACCAACCATTTTAATTCCACACGCCGATATGTCTATCCATGGCCTTGTGCGCTGCCAAACCAAGGCCACCCACATAATGGAACCACACCTGGCATTCCGTCTGGGCATTCTCCATGAAAATGGCATGAATATCGACTTCCAATTCCTGTTCCCTCCCTCTCCCAAGTCTGTCTCTTCCCCTACCCCTGTCTCCTTTCCTCCAGCTCCCCACCCTTTCCCTCTCCGAATAGAGAGCTACCCTCTCCCCCATCGTTGCTCAGCTTCTTTCTCTTCTCTATCCATCTATGGCTCTTTTCTGTGAGTCTGGGCTCCTCTCCCTGCCCTTTCCTCCCTTTTTACACAGGATTGGACGATGGGTTTGGGCCCGAATCGCTGGTTAACCTTTACTTCCCATGGACGCTGCATGACCTGATGAGTTTCTCAAGCATTTTTGTGTATTGTATTTACACACTTTCACCACTTCAGAATGCCCAGAAGTACTTATCATCTCCAATGAAATATCCCTGAAGAGGGCAGCACGGTTATGACGGCACTAGTGATCAGGCTCGAATCTGCCGCTGTAAGGAGTTTGCACCATCTCCTGGTGACCTGCGCGGATTTCCCCTGGGTGCTCTGGTTCCTTCCCACCCTCCAAAACGTGCAGGGTTGGGAGGCTAATTGGGTGTAATTGGGCGGCATGGGTAGATTCAGGTTCTACTGTGCTGCAATTAACTAATTTAAATGAAGGTGCAGTCGCAGGTTGTCGGGCCAGAAACAGCAATGTGAGTTTGTGCAGTTACTAGACTCCAATGCAAGGACAATGAGGCTTGGGAAATGGCAGAAATGTAGGAAGAGTTGAACATTTCGGTCTTTTGTTTTAGTACTCAGAAGGCGATGGATAAAATTGTTTAAATGATGAAAGGATGAAAGTGCATAGATGGGCGCAGAGTGACAGACAAGAAACTTAAATGTGAAGGGAAGGTGGCCTCTGAAGTGGAGGGGTGAGGGAAAGAACCACTTCAGATTGGAGAAGTGCCACAGGAGGTGGAGAAAGGTGAACAGGGATGCCTGCAAGGATTAAAATGTTCAAATTAGGGATACAGCACGGTAACATTTCGGCCCAAAAGCCTGTGCCACCCTATTAACCTACAACTCCCAGTATGTTTTGAAGGGTGGGAGGAAACCAGAGCTCCCAGGGAAAATGCACGCAGACACAGGAAGTACATACAAACTCCTTACAGACAGCGCGGGATTCAAACCCCGGACCCAATCGCTGGTGCAGTAATGGCGTTGCGCTGACTGCTACACCAACCGTGCCACCCCAATTGTAACATAGGATTGTAACATAGACTTGTTCAGGCAAATAACCTGTCTCAATGGCTCACTCCCTGATCACAAAGGTGGATGTGTCAGCCTCAAATATGCCTGAGGCTTCATGCTGGAGGTTCTCGCCACAAATAATTAATAGCCCAGAATTAAGAATGGGAGTTTATGCATGACAGCTGCCAGCTATTCAGCATTCCAGGGACATCAAAACCTCTAGGCACTCTCTATTCAAAGCTAGTCCTGAGCTGGGGCAACATCTTCCCTGAGGCTGAATGGCCTGGATCCTGGAAAGCGCCCTCCCACTCCAATTTCCAAAATAAACTGAAACGCCTTGGAAGTCTGCAGGAGCCGATGGAAAGAATCCTTCCAGGTCAAGTCCTACAAAGCAAGGGAGGCTGAGCTGAGAGCAATGGTCATTGGAGCAATGAAGATTTATGGAAGTACAGAAGATCATGAGCGGCTTACATAGGGTGGATAGCCTGCAACCTTTTCCTGGGGCATCAAGAGCAAATAGCAGAGGGCATCTGTTTTAAAGTGAGTGGAGGAAAGTTGGGGGTAGGGATAGGCAGAAGGTTTATAACAGAGAGTGATGGGTGCCTGAAACGCATTGCCAGGAGAGGTGGTGGAGGTTGCTATGATTGGGTCACTCAAAAATCTCTTAAATAAGGTGTAGGAAAAATGGAGGGTTATGGGTGTGAGGGAGGGAAGGATTAAATTGTGGAGGAGTAGGTTCACGCAGATCAGTACAACATTGTGGGCTAAAAGGCCTGTACTGTGCTGTAATGTTCTCTGTTTCAAAGCAAGGCAAGCCCTGCCCACCACACGGCCTTCCCACCTGAGCACATTTGGCAGGGACCAGAGTACAAAGCAGTATCTTGTTTTCAATATTACACTGAAGAAAGTTCCCCTTCCGCCCATGTGCAAGGCCTTGTTAGCAGAGGCAACTGGATCAATCAGGAGTGGGTCAGGGTTCCTGACAAAGGGCCCAGGCCTGTAACGTTGCTCACCCTTTACCTCCTGGGGATGCTGCGTGTCCTGCCGAGTTTCCCCAGCGCATTTGTGCAC
Organism: Narcine bancroftii; assembly: GCF_036971445.1. Classification (NCBI taxonomy): domain Eukaryota; kingdom Metazoa; phylum Chordata; class Chondrichthyes; order Torpediniformes; family Narcinidae; genus Narcine; species Narcine bancroftii. The sequence continues at coordinate 116,546,904 of NC_091470.1, read as the reverse complement.
TGCAGAGTTACCAGCCTTCTCTTTGAATATCTGAACTACATTTTAAATAATCATTTGTAACGGGAAACTTCCTGCCACAGCAGGGCTGACAGCAGGAATATACTGTCATTTCAAAGATTTCCTGGCCTAGAATTCCCCATCACATTGTTTCTTTGAAAACCTTTCAAATATTCATGTTTAAAACCTGTATAGGTTTTAAAATTTGGCAATTTTCTTACCAAAAATAAACTTTATTCATGATAAAAATACAATGGTTCTCAAGCCTTTTCTTCCCACTCGCATCCCACTTTAAGTAATCCCTATGCCATAGGTGCTCTGTGATTAGTAAGGGATTGCTTAAGGTAAGATGTGAGTGGGAAGGGAAGGTTGAGAATCACTGCTCGAGACCCAATTGTTACAGAAATATTTTGCTTGAGAAAAATCGTCATTGGCCCATTTCCTTTGGAGTTATGAAACCGTGCACATAACAAGTCAATTAGGGATGATTAAAACAGTGGTTTTCAAATTTTTCTTTCTACCTACATCTCACCTTAATCAATCCCTTACTAATCACAGAGCACCGATGGCATAGGGATTAGTTGATTAGTTAAAGTGGGATGTGAATGGAAAGAAAAAGGTTGAGAACCACTGATATATACAAAGGAAACCAGCATAAAGTCTTTTCACATTCTTAATGTCACGTGGCCATTTCTGCACACCGTAGTCTTAGCCCATTATTATCCTACATGGCGCCATTGCCACCCATGTTTCCCCTGACGTGATAGCTCTCTCAGTTTTTCGAGATGCCATTCGCATTTGATTCAATGTCAGGATTTTCTAATATTCCTGACAAAGGGTTCAGGCCCAAAACACTGGTTACTTTCTGGGTTACCTGCTAAGGTTTTCCAGCCCATTTGCACATTGCACTTGTCCCCAGCATCTGCAGATTTTCTTGCCATTTTCTGCCATCTATTTTATTCTGAGGACTGAGCCACGATAAGATGACAAGGCGACCACATTCTCGATGTGGGGAGAGAATAGAAATCTGCTGAATTCTCATCAGCACCTGAGAAAATCATTGCAAATTCGTCAGGTATTGGGTGACAGGGAAGTGAACGGGAGAGTGGAACTTGCTGGTAAGAATGGACATAAGCTGATTCAGTCTCCCAGCTGATAACATCAATGCTCATCGGGAATTTAATGACCAACATCATTTAATGAGATTTTCCCAATTCACTGACAGGATGTGACCACAAATAAGCCTGCCTGTTTTCTGATGCCTTCAAAGACCGAAGCCACAGGGCGTTGAGCTTCGTCTACCTTTCACAGCTCAAGGATTTCGGAGCAAACTCTAACTTACCCTCCACAGAGATATCCTGAATGGCAAATCGAAGGATGATTGTCCAGATCATACCGAGTGTCATTTTTGCATTACCATCCACGATTTCTGGGGAGGCAAAAACAGCAAAAGAGGCAACGTCACAAAGGGTCCTCTCCTTTATATTTATACACAGCCGTGTCTTGGCCAGTAGCAACATGTAAATTGGAGGAAAAGCACTTTATATGTCATCTGATACCATAAGATGTAGGAGCAGAAATAGGCTCTTCAGCCCATCGAGTCTGCCCCACCATTTAATCAGGAGCTGATTCATTTGCCCCACTGCCCAGGCTCCCGCCCCCCCCCCCCCCCCCCCCCCCGTAACCTCTGGTGCCCTGGCTGATTTATCATTCTCTGCCTTAAATACACCCAATGACCTGGCCTCCACAACTGCGTGTGGCAACAAATTCCATAGATACACTGCCCGCTGGCTAAAAACAAGTTCTCCACATCTCTTCTAAGTGGATGCCCTTTAATCCTGAAATTATGACTGCTTGTCCTGGACTCTCCCACCTTGGGAAACAACCTTTCTACATCTACTCTGTTCTTGCCTTTTAACATGCAAAATATTTCAATGAGATCAGAGCAGACTTGATGGGCCGATTGGCCTACTTATGCTCCAATATCTTGTGATCCCCTCTCATTCTTCTAAATTCCAATGAGTATAGGCCAGGAACCATCAAACATTCCTCACATGACAGCTCTTTCGAGGAAACCAGAGCACCCAGAGGAAACTCACGCAGACACGGGGAGAACGTAAAAACTCCTTACAGATAACGGGGGATTCGAACCCCGGTTGCTAACCACTACATGCTGCCCACAAATCTTGGCAACTTGAAACTGGATGTTCCTGCTTTCTACTCAGGCTTAAAGCATGGGTTATATCTCTTTGCCTTCCGTGGACTCTGCGTGACTTGCTGAGTTTCCCAGCGCATTTGCGTATTGCATTACAGTCAAAGCGGCTGCAGTCTTTCCTGTTTAACTGTCATCAAGAAATAGTTCCTCCAATTTCCAGTAACTTTCCCCCTCTTCCTTTTTGTAACACCCCCCACTCCCGCCATTGGTTTCTCTCCTCTCTGTGGCCCCCGTTCCTCCTCCTCTTTTTCCTCCTCCACCCTCTTTATCAGCCCATCACCCACAAGCCCTTTACCCCTTCCCTTCATTCCATGACTAACTGCTCCTTTCCTCAACTCTCTGCCTCATCCTCCTATCACCCCAATGCCTTTTTACACCTATTTCTTCCCCCCTCCCACCCCTGCCCCCACCTTCTGACCTCCTTCCTGACAGGAGGGTCCCAGCCTGAAATGTTGACTGTCTATTGCCCTCCACGGTCGTTGCCTGTCCTGCTGAGCTCCTCCAGCACCTGTTTGTTGGCTACCATTTCCTGAACGGGTCAGAGGTCCAGCTGTGAAATGCTTCAGTTTGCCAAATGCTACATTCATCCCAACCCTGTTTCACCTCATGAAGGCACAGTCATTAGTTTGTCATCAAGGCACACGTTAATTTCTTATGAGTTTATTGGTCCCATTTGAATTTATCTGCAAGAACAGCTCATGATAAACAGGCTCAAAATATACCACGAGGCCATTCCGTTCAGGTTCAAACCTCGTCACTCATATGCAAGCCTGAAGTTGTAGCCCCTGCAATATTAGAAGCACAGGTCCTCTTTCTAGCCCATTTCCAGCCGAGGTGCAAAAAGAGCAGCTGCTTCCCTGAGCACCAAACTCCATCACAGCATCCAGCATTTTCCCTTTCCCACCCACTCCCACTTTCCACAGGGACTCCCCCATCCACTCATCCCAACCCCTCAGCACCTACCGCTGTGACTGCAAGACATGCGGCACCTCCACCCACACCTCCTCCCTCACCACCACTTGGGTCCTCGGACAGTCCTTCCAAGCCCAGCAACACCTCGCTTGTGAACCCGCAGGGGTCACCTACTGCAGAGGGTGCTCCCACCATGGCCTCCTCCACGCCAGAGAGACTGGAAGCAAACTGGGAGGTGGTTTTGTCAAGCACCTTCACTTTGCCTGGTGCCATAACAGGGACCTCCCAGTGGCCAACCATTTCAATTTTGCACCCCATTCCCACACTGACATGTCTGTCCATGGCCTCATGCACTGCCAAACTGAGATTACCCATAAATTAGAGGAACAACATCTAGTATTCTGCCTGGGCCCTCTCCAACCAGACGGCATTAACACTAATTTCTCCAATTCCTTTAAACCTGCCCATCTCTCTCTTCCCCTATCCTCCTGTCCCCTTCCCTTTCCTATCAGAGCGCTACCCCCTCCCCTATCATTTCTCAGCTTTTCTCTTCATCCACCTATCACCTCTTGATAGCCCAAACTCCTCCCCTTGGCCCTTCCTCCCTCCTCTCGTTTCCTTGCACCTCTGCCATCGTTTTATTCAGGTGCGGGGCTGGTTTGACAAAGGCTCAGACCCTTCACTTCCTGGAGATGCTGAGTGTCTTGCTGGGTTTCTCCAGCACTTTTGCATATTGCACTGTTATCCCAACATCTGCACAGTTTCCGGTTTAACTCCATAACATCTAAAGTAACGATCTCCAAGTTCAGCGACATCCAGGCTTGCTTTGAAATGTTGCACAATTATTTGGCCCCCTTTGTTTGGTCAGTTCTTGGCCCTGATTGTGAATTTCCTCATGGATCTAACATCTTTGCTCCATGTACATTCACAGACAGCAGACCTATCCAAAGAGGGGACAATATCCTTTGGAAATGAGTTAAAATGTACAAGACCATGCAGAAAGTTTCACAGCTGAGGGGAGAAGAGGGAATGAAGATGGAATGGGGAGAAAGAACAGTTCAAACCGAGACCAAACTGATGGCACCCAATATCCCATTTATGCAGTTGGAAAGAAGCAATTGCACTGCAAGTTGATATGTGGGGGGAATTGGGGGAAATAACCCCAAGATGATGCTGTGAAATTAAATTTTGGCCGGAGGTATTGCTAACTTTTTGATATGGGTTGATTTCTGCATTACAGCTTTGCATTTGCAATCAACTAAGGCCTGTTAGATCCAATAACAGCATGCTGCCATGGCAACAGTGGAGCGATCTTTAACCCTGCAAGATGTGAGCAGGAGGTAGCACTCAGACATCTATTTCTCGTGGAGGCAGTGTTTGTGTGCGGGGGCTATGTGTCTGTGATCCTTTTGTAGGCAATGCTGACGCTGGTATGCTAAAGTGATTGTCGTCCTTTGTCCCTGCTGTTCTAAGAGGAAATCACAAGTGTCGGTGCTGAAAAATCATGCAATTAATTAGGAAGCATTTTCCTTTTAAGAACTGCACCCTGCCTTAGTTCAGACTTGGCAATACAAACCTATTTAGATTATCAAACGTCCACACTTGATTTCTTGTCCGTCCTGCAAAAGATTGAGTCGTAAATTTCTTCTTTCTGCCAATCTAATTACCATTGGACCATAATTATGCCAGGATTATTTTTGTGACTTTGGTTAGTGTAATGGTAATCAAGTGACTTGCACTGATGTGTCCCCCTGAATAACAACCGCCTGCATTAATGCAGACCAAGCTGGCTAAACATGTGAACAGGAAATTCCCTGGCTCAGAATATCACAAATGTAGCAATTATTTTTCATGTACGAATATCAGAAAGTTTGCAAGAGAGTGGGGCCATTCCTGAAATTCGACCCAGCGCTTCCAGATGTGGAATGTGCTCATTCCCACAATGGGGTTTTCATCCGACATGCATGTGGAGACGTATCATTTGCCACACAGTTTTCTTTCCAAGCCTTACTCAGGGAATTCGTTCATGTCCTTTAAGGAGTGCCTGTCTCTGAGCTCGCTCAAAAAGCCCAAGGAGATCCCAACAATCCCCTCCTCCCACCCCAGTGCATCACCCATCCTACTGCATCCACTCAATCCCCTCCCACCCTAGTACAACACCCACACTGCTGCACCCAACCAATCCCTCCCAACAGAGTACAACACTCACCCTGCCGCACCCACCCAAACCCTCCCACCCCAGTACAGCACCCACACTGCTGCACACACCCAATCCCTTCACACCCCAATACAGCACCCACCTAATCCTTCCCACCCCAGTACAACACTCACCCTGCCGCACCCACCCAATCCCTCCCACCCCAGTACAACACTCACCCTGCCACACCCACCCAAACCCTCACACCCCAGTTCAGCACCCACCCAAACTTTCCCAGCCCAGTAAAACAACCACCCTGCTGCACCCACCCAATCCCCTCCCACCCCAGAACATCACCCACACTGCTGCACCTACGCAATCCCTTCCTATCCCAGTACAGCACCCATCCTGCTGCACCCACCCAGTCCTTCCCACCCCAGTACAGCACCCATCCTGCTGGACCCACCCAATCCCCTCCCAGCCTAGTACAGCACCCATCCTGCTGCACCCACCCAGTCCCTCCCACCCAGTACAGCACCCACACTGCTGCACACACCCAATCCGCTCCCACACACACCCAATCCGCTCCCACCCCAGTACAGTACCCAGACGGCTGCACCCTTGCAAAGTCTGGCCCACCCTGCATCCCTACATAACTCTGCCCTAATTTTCTGAACTAACCTTTATCCCCAATGCCAATCCCCCACACACTGCCACCACATGGGGCAATGTCAGAAATGGCCTCACGGCAATGCATGATGCCTCAGGCCTCTGATATAAGCATAGACACTAGAGCTCAGAAACAGGCCCTTTGGCCCATCTATTCCATGCCAAACAATTATTCTGCCGAGACCTATTGACCTGCACCCGGACCCATTCCCCTCCCATCCATGTATCTGTGCAGATCAAGCCCACATTCACCACTTCAACTGGCAGCTGGATTCACATTACCCCAATCTCTGCATGAAGAAGTTCCCACTTACGTTCTCCTTGAACATTTCCCCTTTCACCCTTAACCCCTGTCCTCTCGCCCTGGTCTTTCCCAACCTCAGTGGAAAAAGCCTGCTTGCATTGACTTCATCCATACCCCTCACATGGCTAAGATTTTCTGGCTGGTGGCAGGATAACCATTAACGCCTCTGTGTGGGTTTTGTGGAGTACCATCTGCGCAAGAGGGGATGGCAATTTGGAGAAGGGTTTGAACACAAAATTTATCTCCTGTGAACACTGCATGACCTGTTGAGTTCTTCCAGCATCTTTATATTTTAACAGGTTCTGCAGACCTTCATGCTTCACTCTATAATCTATTAACTTGGCTCACGGACTGAATTCTCACCAAAGTGCAGATTCCCACCTCTTCAAAATATGCTATTGTCACGCAAGGTCCTTGCAGAACACTAGGTAACATCCCACTCGGGATTACAGGTCAAGACCAGAAACGCCTTTCCTTATGGGTGATTGGAGAAGAGGGAACTCCACAGCACTGGCACACTCATTGCACAGAACCTGCATCTGAAAGCAGCTGGCAATGAGGTCAGAGCTCCAGGAACTCCATCAGGCCGCGGGATGGGGATGGGAGGGTGGGGCTTCCCTTACGGCTTGCCTCCAAATTCATTGAATTCATCCAAATTGCTGTCTTTGGGAAGCGGGTTTCAAGGCTGCAAACGGGCAATGGTTTGGGTGAAGAATGCCCCGACTGGGCATCCACCTCACCAGATAAACGTCCTTCCAATTCTCAGAGCACCTGCGTATTCATTAAAGATGGATGCTGCTTATTGCCGTGGCTCCTGAAGGCCTTCCTGCTGATCTAATCTCTGCCAGCTCAGAGAGCAATCCCATTCCCTCATTAATTTTCCCTGCAGTCTCTTCTCCCCAGGTTTCCATCAATTCATCCCAGATTCCTCCATTCTCTTGCACACCAGGAGCAGCGGTTCACAGACCAGCCAGAATCCCTTGGGCCTGCTGCTCCTGAGGTGGAGAATTTGCAAAGTCCAAAGGTAAATCACATCAGTGATACCAATCTCAGATTGGGAGATCGCTCCGCTGAGCACCTCTGCTCCATCCACAACAGAGATCTCCCAGTAGCCAACCATTTCAATTCTAAGTCACACACTGTGTGTCTGTCCATGGCCTTATGTACTATCCCAGATTGGAGAAACAACACCTTTATTTTCTGTCTGGGAACCCTCCAGCCACATGGCATGATCATCGACTTCTCTGCTTTCTGCTCATTTGCTCGCCTTCTTTTCCCCTCCTCGTCTCCAATTTTTCCAGTTCTTCCCCCCCCTCGTCCCTCCATGCACCCAACCATCACTCCTCCCTCTGTTCGCTGCTGTCCCCTCTCTCCTTTGTCCCCTCCCACCCCCCCCACACACCTTTGTTCGGTTGGCTGCTGACATTCTTCCACACCTTGACGAAGGGCTCAAGCCTGAAACATCATTTCAGTATTTTTACCTTTGCTACATAAAGGGTATTGTTTGACCAGCTGAGTTTCTCCAGCATTGTGAGTTTTTACAATGTGCAAACTCCACATGGACAGAGGTTGGAATTGGTGTCTGGTCTCCAGCAGCAGCTCTGTTCATGAGCCATGTCACCTCATCATTTCTTTGAAGCTGTAGAACATTTTATTAAAACTGCGCTATGTAGCTCATGTCAGCGCGTTTGATACACATTGGCATTCACAAAGGATCAAGGGTAAAACATCTGATACTGTCTTCCCTGAGACACAGCACAATAGCCCACAACCCTACACCGCCCAAATGCACCCACGTGACCAATTAACCTGCTAACCCTGTATGTCTTTGAAACGTGGAAGGATACTGGAGAATCCCCAGAAGGAACTCACGCAAATTATGGGGAAAACGTTCAAACTCCTGACAAGCTAAGCAACCTTAGAACCAAACTGAGCCACGCACTCAAGATCCAACAGCAGAGAACATTGATGTGCACAATGACTCACAAGATCACAAGATAAAAGAACAGAAACTCTCCACTAGGCCCATCGAGTCTGCTACGTGACTCATCAGCAATATCTTTAGAACATTGGAGCTGAGGTTACAGCAGATGGAGATTTTGCATATAATAGGATGGGACACCAAAGCCAATCTGCGACACATGCTTCCTTGCCCATTCTACCCAACAGCATAGTAACACCTGCATCCACATCTCCTCCCTCTCCACCATTCGGGGCCCCAGTCCTTCCAAGTGAAGCAAAACCACTTGTGAATCAGCAGGGCCATCTACTGTATCCGGAGCTCCTGACGTGGCCTCCTCTACATCAGGGAGACTGGACGCAGACCGGGAGATCACTTTGTTGAGCACCTTCGCTCTTCCTGGTGAAAAACAAGGACCTCCTGTGTCCAACCATTTTAGTTGCACTTACCACTCCTACGCTGACATTTCTGTTCATGGCCTCGTACACTGCCAAACTGAGGTTACCCGCAAATTGGAGGAACAACCCCAATTGGCGCCAACCAGACGGCACCAACATCTCCAGTTTCCGTTCACCACGTCCCCAAGTCCCTCTGTTTCCCTATTACTCTGTCCTCCAGCTCCCCACCCCCTTCTCTTCCTTCTCCTATCAGAGGTGTGGTGTCTCCAAACATTTCAGAATACTTTGTTGTGTAAGAAAACACATTTTACATGAAGATGTCTCACTGATTGTAGAAGATAAATCCAGAGAAACAAAAGAGAACATTCCACCCTTGATCCTCTTCCAATCACTTCTCAGCTGTTTTCTCTTCCACCCTCCCATCTGTATCTACCTATGACCTTTCACATGTAGGCCTGCACTCCTCCCCCTTCCTCCTTCACGCCACCCTTGCCTTTTTACTCACCTGATTTCCTGACAAAGGGCCCAGGCCCAAAACATCAACTATCGTTTACTTCCTATGGACTTTGCATGACCTGCTGAGTTTCTCCAGCACATTTGGGCACTGCACAGCACTCGCAAGCCATCAGGAGAACCTGTTAGCTGACCATGACCATGAGGATCATCGCTGGGGCACTGAGCCCATGGCAGATCAAGAGGGTTCTGTGCCAGACATCACAACGTGGCAGAGAAACCATCTTCCTGAAAGAATGCCGCCAGCTAACAACCATTGAAGCTCTCTCACCCACATTCCCACTGGAATCCCAGAGCCTCCTCTGGATCACACTCCAGCTTACGGCAGCCTCGCTTTCTGAGGCCACACCTCCTGGCTGATTACCAATGACATGTGAATGGGGCAGTGAACACCTGGTGTTCCACTTTGTCGCAAAAACCTGCACCACATCCTTGGGAAGAGCTGGCCCACAGATGCCCATGGGCTGTGTGGCCCAAGACACCCACTGATTCCAAGAGATGCATTCCTGGAAGAACGTGTTTTTTTAATACATATTTCAAAAGTAAAACTCCCTTCATTAAGCATCAGTGTCCTGGGTTTGAACCCTGTGCTGTCTATAAGGAGCTTTTACGTTTTCCCCGTAACCTGTGTGGGTTTTCCCCAGGAGCTCCCACCCTCCAAAAGGTACGGGATTGTAGGTTAATTAGGTGACACAGATCTCAATGGCCGGAATCCATTCCTATCATGTTGTATCTTTAAATCTTAAAAATTACATTTACAGAGGGTAAATTTACAGTGTTTGGCCACCTATAGTTCCATTATGCCATCAAGCATCAAGCGAAGTTCCCTCAAATGAGCACATTCCACATACTGCCTTGTGTCCTGTGATGGACATACCTAGTTGTGAGAGGCTGTGGCATTACAACCTTTCACACTGAACCCAGTGTGAGGACTGTTAACCTTGACATCAGTTAGACCCCCTCCAACCACGAGAACATTTTTATAGACATGCAATCGTGACATTTTGTTGCATTGATTTGCCTAATGCACAAAGGCTGCCAAGTCCTTCACAGGGCAATCGGTGATATGTGTATTTCAAAAAGCAAAATAATCTAATTACAAATAATGCCTTACTTCAAAATCAGCTCCTTGTATTTTTTTGATTGGCTGAGAAGAAGAGCTTTTTTAGTGGATAATTTAATTTTTTTTCAGATTTAGCAATAAATACACCCATGTGACCTATTAACCAACCAACTTTGTACAGCTTTGGAATGTGGGAGGAAACAGGAGCACCTGGAGGGTACCCATGCAGACATGGGGAGAATGTACAAACTCCTTACAGACAGCCCCAGATTCAAACCCTGGGCCGCTGCTGCTCTAATAGTGTTGCCTTCTCCGTGAACCATCACCTTGTCATGGGGGAGAAGCTTTTGTGGTCCTGAGATTGCGAGAGCCGTGGTTCTGGTAGGGTCATCCACAGCAGTTAAGTCGAGGGTGAGGTCCCTGACAAAGAACAATCCAACAAGGTCCACAATGGTGGAACAGGTGGACAAAGTTACTCTGAACTCAATGGCTGTGAAGGCGTGGTTTCCACGCTATTGGAACTAGTCGGTTGATTTGTGAAGTATTGTGTGTTTTTTAGAGTGCGTCATTCAGTCCACAATAAACCAATACAGGGATAAATGTCTTGCTCTGTGGGATCAACAGAACAAAGGCCATCATCCTCTACCTCAAGGGATAGCCACAACAAAATAGTATTGCACAAACCGCGACACTAACCAGGCTGCCCATTTTTAATCCAATTAACCAGAAATGTAAAACCATTAAACTGCACTGATGACCAATATTTTAAATGTCTGGGGACTTGCTCACCATATTTTGGTGCTTATCAGCCTTTGGGTTTGCTGGTGTTGAATTATGATTGAAACATTGAACAATACAGGGCAGCCAGGGGCCTTAGGCCCACTGTGTTGAGCTGACCCAAAATGAACCTACTCTACCTCAGTCTAACCTGTCCCACCCTCAGAGTCCATCACCCTCTAATATTTATTAAACAAGAAAGTCTACAGATGCTGGACTTGAGTACAATACCCAAGCATGCTGTAGAAATACAGCCGGTCATGCAGCATTCTCAGGAAGTAAAAAGGAACCAACGTTTTGGGTCTGAGCCCTTTGTCAGGTATAAGCAGAAATATACAGGCCCTGAATAACAATGTGGGGGGATTTGGGGAGGGGGGGGGGGGAAGAGGAGAGGGAGAAGCACAGGCCAACGCAATTTTCTTGTTTAATATTCAGGATCAGAACCAGAATTTATCGACAAGAACAAGTCACGAAATTTGTTGTTTTGTAGCAACATAATAGTGAAATATTTATATGAACCACCTGACAATAATAAATAAAAATAGTGCACGAAAAGTCAAAGTAAGTCTGGGTCTTTGGTTCATTGATTACTCAGGAATCTGATGGCAGCGGGGAAGAAGCCGTCCTTGTGCCGCTGAGTGCTTGTTTTTAGGCTCCTGTACCTTTTTCCCCGAGAGTTGCAGAGTGAAGAGGGCGTGTGACGATCAAGGAGTCTTTTGAATGCCCTATTGTACCAGCCTCCACCACCAACCCCGGAAATGCATTCTAAGCATGAACTACTCTGTGCAAAACAAATGTACCTCTGATGTCTTCCTGAAACAAGGCTCATTGGATGGTGTAGAGGCGATAAGGAGGCGGAATTCTGTTAGGAGTGGAATGGGTAGTCGGGTTGGGACATGGCTGCAAGGTTTGGTTGGTTGGAGGTCACAGCAGCAGGCAGGTAGCCAGAGGAGGAACAGACAGCCAGCACAAGTGAGCAAACTGGAGTGTGATGAGTGAAGAGGGTAGATTCCAACACAGGATGCACATGGCAGTGCTGTACGGTTTAGAATTTATGGCTGTGGGAAGCTGCCAAGGAGATTAATGGAGCATTCAATCCAAGAAGCCTAGAAAAGGGTGATTCAGGGTGAATCGGAAGAAAAGGCCTTGGTAAAAGAGAATTTGATGTCAAATGTTTTGTCTTGTGTAGGACGGGGAGCCAAGATTGCAAACAGTACATGACTAACCAAAGGGTGAGAACAAGCTGTGACTAGAGCAAAATGTTTGGTTTGCAGGATGGCAATCGAAGGGATAAGGCAGCAGCCACAGCTTGAGGTGTTCTGGCACAGACCAATAAAGAACAGGCCTGTGCCAGGACTGGGGAAGTGGTAGCTGGACAAAAACCTGCATCAGTATTTACTCAGGAAAATAGCATCGTGTACAAGGAAGGAAGGGAAACAAGCAGTGGTGTCATGGAACATGTAGAGATTAAAGAGGAGGAGGTGCTTGCTGCCTTACAGCGAATAAAGATAGATCAATCCCCCAGACTGGATATGTTATTCCCTCAGATCTTGTGGGAGACTAGTGTAGGAATTGCAGGGGCAATATTTAAACTGTCCTTAGCCAAGGGTGAGGTGCCAGAGGATTGGTGGGTAGCTCACGTTGTTCCATTGTTTAAAAAGGGCTCCAAAAGTAAAACCCTGGAAATAATGGACCAGTGAGCCTGATGTCAAAAGTAGGTAAATTATTGGAGAGTGTTCCGAGAGATCAGATATACAAGTATTTGGACAGCCAAGGGCTGATCAAGGACAGTCAGCATGGCTTTGTGCGTGGTAGGTCGAGTTTGACAAATCTTAGAATTTTTCAAGGAGGTTACCAAGAAGGTAGATAAAGGAAAGGTTGTGGATGATGTTTACATGGATTTTAGTAAAGCCTTTGACAAGGCCCCGCATGGGAGGGTAGTTCAAAAGGTTAAGACACTAGGTTTCCATGGAGAGGTTGTAAACTGGATTCAAAATTGGCTATGTGGGAGGAAACAGAGAGTGGTGGTGGCTGGTTGCTTCTCAGGCTGGAGGCCTCAGTGATTGGTGCTGGGACCATTGTTGTTTGTTGTCCATATTAATGATCTGGATGACAATTTTGGAAATTGGATCAGCACGTTTTCTGTAAGATTGGAGGCATATGGACGAGAAAGGCTTTCAAAGCTTGCAGAGGAATCTGGACCAACTGGGAAAAATGGACAAGAAAATGGAAGAAGGAATTTAATGCAGACAAGTATGAGGTGATGCATTTTGAAAGGACAAACCAAGTTAGGGCATACACAGTAAATGGTAGGGCACTGAGGAGTGCAGAGGAACAAAGGGATCACAGAATTCAGAAACATAATTCTCTGAAAGTGGTGTCACAGGTAGATAAGGTTGTAAAGAGAGCTTTTGGCATCTTGGCCTTCATAAATCGAAGTATTGAGTACAGGAGTTGGGATGTTATGGTGAGGTTGTATAAAACATTGGTGAGGTCAAATTTGGAGAATTGTGTGAAGTTCTGGTCGCCAAACTACATTAAGGATATCAGTAAGACTGAAAGAGTGCAGAGAAGATTTACTAGGATGTTGCCAGGTCTTCAGGAGTTGAATTACAGGGAAAGATTAAATAGGTTAGAACTCTATTCCTTGGAGAGTAGAAGAATGAGAGGAGATTTGATAGAGGTTTACAAAATTATGAGGGGTATAGACAGAGTAAATGCAAGTAGGCTCTTTCCACAAAGATTAGGAGAGAGAAAGAGCAGAGGACATGACTTTAGGGTGAAAGGGAAAAAGTTTAGGTGGAATATTAGGGGAAACCTTCCCTCAGAGAGTGGTGAGAGCGTGGAATGAGCTGCCATCTGACGTGGTAAATGCAGGGTCACTGTTAGTTTTAATAATAAATTGGATAGATACATGGATGGGAGAGGACTGGAGGGTTATGGAATGGGTGTAGGCCAATGGGACAAGGGAGATAATATTTTGGCGCAGACGAGAAGGGTTGAATGGCCTGTTTTCTGTAGCTATAATGTTCTATGGGAACAGCTGGTGACAATGCACAAAACACTGCCATTGGTCTGGATGGTGGTGACAAAAGTGAGAAGGAAGTAATTTGAACCAGAAGGTAGAGAGGAATACGTGGAAAATAAAAGTGTTGAAGGACAAGAAGAGGCAAGGTGTAGCAAAGCTGAGGACGGATCAGAAAGTTGTTTACTTGTCTTTTGAAAATGGCTGAGAAAGAGAGGACCCTGGGTATCAGCTGGAGATCACAAATTTACACATTAACTCTGTTACAAGGCTGACCGAGCTAGGGCTTTTCTCCTTAGAGTGACAAAGATGTGAGTGACTTAATAGAGGAGTTTCTAAGATGGCCCCTCACTGAAGGTGTGATTCTTTATCAAATGTAATATTCTGTATCAAGTTACAATCCAATTGATACTCTCTTCCTAACGACTGAGTATGTTTTATCCAGGAGCATCAACAGCAAATACCAGTGCACATCTGTTGAAGGAGTGTAAGTATTTCTATATACTGAGTGTGGTGGGTAACTGAAATACATTGCTGAAGGTGGTGGTGAAGGCTGGTGCAATAGGAGGTCTTGAATAGATAATGAATGTAAGAAAACTAGTGTGTGGTGGGAGTGAGGTCGGGAAAAATTAGATTGTTGCTGCGCTGGATGGGTCACGTCTCCAGAATGGAGGACCATCGCCTTCCCAAGATCGAGCTCTCCACTGGCCACCGTGACAGAGGTGCACCAAAGAAAAGGTACAAGGACTGCCTAAAGAAATCTCTTGGTGCCTGCCACATTGACCACCGCCAGTGGGCTGATAACGCCTCAAACCGTGCATCTTGGCGCCTCACAGTTTGGCGGGCAGCAACCTCCTTTGAAGAAGACTGCAGAGCCCACCTCACTGACAAAAGGCAAAGGAGGAAAAACCCAACACCCAACCCCAACCAACCAATTTTCCCTTGCAACCGCTGCAATCGTGTCTGCCTGTCCCGCATCGGACTTGTCAGCCACAAACGAGCCTGCAGCTGACGTGGACTTTTTACCCCCTCCATAAATCTTCGTCCGCGTAGCCAAGCCAAAGAAGAAGAGTAGGTTTCCAGAGGTCGGCACACATCATGGGCTGAAGGGTCTAGATGGTGGTGTAATTTCTTTGGTAATCTGCCACTTTGCTACCAATTAAAGTGAATGCAGGAACTTCTTATTCATCCAGGGATAGTAGAATTGCTCACACCCTCCTGCAGAGGCAGTCAGTTTTAATACTTCATCGAAAAGTGGCACCTCGGCTCTGAACCCATGGACTTCTGACTCACTAAAGAGTCCTGCACACAGCTCGAGGAGGAAGAGCAATTCAATGTTTGCAACATGTGCATGGCAGGCATGACCAGCATTTACTGCCTAATCCCTTAATATCCCCCAACGAGGTGATGCTAAGCCATCTTAAATTTAAACATGCAGCACAGTAACAGGCCATTTCGGCCCATGAGTCTGCACTGCCCAATTACACCCAATTAACCCCCATTACATTTCGAACGGTGGGAGGAAACTGGAGCCCATGGGGGAAAACCCACCCAGATACAGGGAGAACCTACAAACTCCTTACGGACAGTGCCAGGATTCGAACCACAGCTCTGCTCACTGGCGCTGTAAAGGTGCTGCGCTAACCACTATGCCAACCGTGTCACCTTGACAAATGGTGGCCGTCCTCTCGGTGTGAAGACACCCTCGTGGAGGTGTCTCACGAGGAGGTTCCAGGGCAAGAGGAAAGGATGCCACCGGCCGTCTAACCCCCCCCCCCCCCTTCCAAAGTAAGGCAATCCCAGAATGAGGAATAAATCAGGTCTCTTTCAATCAGAATCAGGTTTATTGTCCCAAACACGTGTCATGAAATTTGATGTTTTGTGTGCAAAGTTTCCATAAAAAATTAATAATTAGTGCAAAAAAAAGAGAAAAGATAAGGCATTCTCCATAGATCATTGTCCGTTCAGAAATCGATGGCTGTGAGGTTGACGATGATTTAGTAACATTGAGATGACAGCAGTGAGAAAAGGGCATGGCCTGGGTGGTGGGAGCTCTTACAAAAGAAGCTGCCTTCTTGAGGCACCATCTTAATGGCTGAGTTTACAACCCTTTGTAGCCTGTTCCTGTCCTGTGCATTGGCACCTCCTCCATATCAGACAGTGATGCAACCTGTCAGAATGATCTCCACTGCTCGTACACCTGTAGAAATTTTCAAGTGCCTTTGGTGACATAGCAAATCTCCTCAAACTCCTGACAAAATATAGCTGCTGGTTTGCCTTCTGCGTGATTGCATTGACGTGATGGTCCCAAGATAGGTCTTCAGAGATGTTGACACCCTGGAATCTGAAGTTTCTCACCCTCTCCACTGTTGACCCATCAATGAGGACTGGTTTGTGTTCTCCTGGTTTCCCCTTCCTGAAATCCACCATCAATTCCTCAGTTTTACTTACGTTGAGTGCCAGGTTGTTGGTTGTGACCCCACTCAACCCTCTGGTCTACCTCACTCCTGTACGCTTCCTCACCACCATCTCAATTGGAGGG
The DNA here is from genome assembly GCF_036971445.1 of Narcine bancroftii. NCBI lineage: Eukaryota > Metazoa > Chordata > Chondrichthyes > Torpediniformes > Narcinidae > Narcine > Narcine bancroftii. The sequence continues at coordinate 116,530,392 of NC_091470.1, read as the reverse complement.
CACAACATTCCAGTTGTGCTTCCAGGTTTGTCAAGTGTGGCCAAGGCTGTAGGCGAGCGTCTCATCCACAGGAACTGTCCCGACTAACCCAACATCCATGTGGGTAGACAGCACTGCTGGCCCACAGTAAAACAACCCACCTTTCTGATTGCTAACTTGCACAGACTGTCTGTTCTCCCAGACTGTGGACTTTAAAATCCTCTTCCTCTGTTTGGCTGACTGCCACACATGCTTGATAATGATGATCAGCTTATCGACAGACACACTGTACAATGTACTCAGGCACCACAATCCCTCCATGCTGCACCTGGACAAGTACTTCATAAAAAAAACTATGAAACTATTACAATAGTATACTAAATTGAATTTAAAGAGAGAGCCATACAAAAATATTTAATAAAAATTCACAGTTGTCCTAATGCAATAAAAGTGCAGTCATTTTGTGGTGTTGGAGAAGTCCCTGCTCAGTGAAACATGGCAAGGTTCAAGAGCCTGATGGAAAGAAATTGTTCTTGGACCTGGAGGTGTTGGCTTTCAGGCTTCTGCTCCTTCAGCCTGAAGGGAGCAGTGAGAAGAGGTGACTTCATGATGTTGGCTGCCTTGTTGAGCCAGCGTCTCATGTAGGTCCCGACTCCACAATCACACCCGTATCCTGAATCTCCTCCTCTTTCCTTCTATACAGTAACTAAGTTTGATTCTCTGCATTCCAGGAGGTGCTAGTGTGTCTTCAACCGCCACATTTGGGAAACTGAAACTGGCCAAAGGAACCGTGGGATCAAAGTTCAAACTCATCACTTCCTACAGAAAGTGCATCATCACACGTTTACTGCCAGAGATATTCCTATTTGTCAGTGGCTCATTGTGTCAAAACGAAAGAGCTCTATAAAACTCTAGTTAGACCACACCAGGAGTATTGTATTCAGTTCTGGCCACCTCATTACAGCAGGGATGTAAGAGACATACCAGGATGTTGCCTGGATTGGAGAGCATGTCTTATGAAGCAAGGTTGACTGAGCTGGGGCTATTCTCTTTGCAGAGATGAAGGATAAGAGGCAACTTAATGGAGGTATACAACAACATGAGGAGTTTAGACAGAGTGGGCAGCCAGCACCTTCTTCCTGGGGCCACGATAGCAAATACCACAAGTCATCACTTTAAGATGAGTGGTGGAAATTTTCAGGGAGATGTCAGAGACAGATTTTTATGCAGAGGGTGGTGGGGGCTTGGAATGCATTGCCGGGGTGGTGGTGGAAGATGGTATAATGGGGACATTTAAAAGACTCTTAGACAGGCACACGGATGCAAGAAAAATAGAGGGTTATGGGTGTGAAGGATTAGATTGTTGTAATTAGGTTTACATTGTGGGCTGAAGGGCCTGTACTGTGCTGTAATGTTCTATGTTTTGTGTTCTACTATTGTGAGCTTCCATCTTCAGACTTGTAGCACCAGAGAGAAATAAATAGAGAACTAAAGAAGTTCTTTCTGCTTTCAATTTCATGAACTGCAAGCTGTTTTCTTGCCACAACAGCCAGACAAGATGAAAACCAGCATCAAGGATAGAAGTTAAACAACTTGATGTAAAAGAACCTTGCCCGCATTCCATGCAAGGTCAGTGCTAACACGATCACAGAACCAGCAAATAGGTTCAAATCCAGTGCTGTCTGTAAGGGGTTTGTATGTTCTCCCTGTGACCTCATGGGTTGCCTCCCTCCTGGCAAAGATGTAAGAGGTTGGTGGGTTAATTGGCCTCATGGGTATATTTTGGTGGCGAGGGCTCGTGTGCTGTAAGGGCCTATTATCAAGATTACACCAACATCCTGGAAGAAGATAACTGCCAATACTTTGGCAATGGAAACTTCTTGAAAGACTGATCTACCTGAAGAACTTCCAGGGTCCCAGCTGGTTAAAAAGGCCCCTGTAACCAAGGGGCGAGAGGGAGTAGAATCTGTTCCAGGTGAGGTTAGAATCAGGATATTCACAGAAGGCAGAAGTGCCAGGCAGAGGTCTTTCTGCTGATTTTTGTTCTGACTGGAAAGCGTGGTCCAATTTCAGGTTTATTGTCGGATACATACTTGACATCACATTCACCCGAGATTCTTTTTCCTCCAGACATGGCAGAATCTCCACTTATTTGTCATGCAAAAAAAGACTGTACACAGTGTAAACATGTACACAGATAAAGAACTGTAAACAGACGACAAATGTAAACAAACTGACTGTGCAATACAGAGAGAATACAGTGCACAAGTACGAGTCCTTAAATAAGTCCCTGATTGAGTTTGATGTTGCGGAGTCTGATGATGGAGGGGTAGCAGTGGACATACTCTGAGGTCATCATGATGTCCTCCACAGTTTAATTGTAATGGACGTGTGTACAGAGATATAGTGAAAACATTTTGTTAACTTTTCATCTAGAAAAATCAACCCACACACAAGTTCTAAGTTGTACAAAAATTCCAGTGGGTCATATTCAGGACAGAGAGAGTTCCGGCAATAAAAGTGCAAGGTCTACAAGAAATTAATGGTCGTGAGGTTCACTCATGAGTCTGATGGCAGCAGGAAAGAAGCTGTCCTTAGTCAGGTGGTGCACATTTTCAAATTCGTATACATGAGAGAGAGAGGTGCAGAGGGTATGATCAGGGTGGTAGGGGTTCTTTATTGCAGCAGTTGTACTCTCAAGGCAGTGAAGGTGTAGATGGAGCAGACAGAGGGGAGGTTCATTCACAGCTGTCCACAGTTCTGGGCACTGCCATCCCATCCCAAGCTGTGATGTGCCCAGAACAAACACTTTCTGTGCTACATCCATAAAAATTGGAGAGTCATTGGGGTCAGGTCTCTGATTTTTTCCAAAAATAAACTTTATTCATAATAAAATTATGTGCAAAGGAACAACTATGCAAATATCCCCAGAGTCATGTTTTTACATTTTGTGGGTGTATATTGGCACAGTTGCCACTCCCATGGAACCCTGTTACTGCCTGTTCATTGAGGGGCTTCCCCTCCTGTGTCAGCCCCTCAATGCCCGGTAATGGCAACATGTCCTCGTGCTGGCCACGCAATGCCTCAGCATGTACTCCTGCAGCTTGGAACATACCAGCCGGCAGCATTCCCTCACCAACATCTCCGTGGGCTGGAAGACCAGGTTTTGGGCAGACCAAGAGGCATCTTTCACCAAGTTCATGATCTTCCAACAGATTTGGATGTCTGTCTCTGTGTTTGACCCTGGAAACAGCCCATAAATTTGCTGGGGATGAACAGCTCCATTCCTCTCTCGGAAACATGCAAAGCGGTGGGCAATGGTCGCTATTCCACCACAGTCATCTCGGGGTCCATACACATTCTGAACTTGTAAATCTTGCAAAACAATAAGCACATTGTTGGGCAGGTGAGGAAGAGTTTCACACTGCACCACACTACAGCAGGGTAAATACGAGGGATCAGTTACCTCCAACATTATTCCAGCCACAGGGACAAGATCAAAACTTACAAAACTTTCAAACAATCAAAAACAAGACGAGACTCTATGTGTGAACTGTGCCAAGCACAGCAGTGCCTTCAGTCCAGTGCTTCTGATTACTGAGGTAAATCACAAATGCAGAGATACTATCAAGCCATCTGCAGTCTACTCTCAACTGACTGAGACAGAGTTTTGAAAGTCTGAGCTAAGCAGGAAGGAACACTCATCCATTCCCACCAAATTATTGATTTGTATGACTTCCACGTGCCTGCCTTAGAGGCCGATGACAATTGAGTTTATTGTCCTACACATTGGCTCCAACATTCTCACTTCCTATGGTTGAGCAAGTACTTTGTAAAACAACTCCATACTAAATATATAATTGAATTAAAAAGACACTAAATAGGCACAGATCATGAATAAATATTCACAGTTATCCCAGTGCAAAAGAAAAAGGTGATTTTGCAATCTTTACCATCCTTGCACCGGTCCAAATATTTCTTCTGCTGTAATTGACCCAACCTCTCCAGCTTCCTCTGGCAGCTCTTGCTATTCACTCCACACCCCACTGTGTGGTGAATTTCTGGAATTTCCTGCCACGGGGGGGCTGTGGAGGCCAGGCTGTTGGGTGCATTTAAGGCAGAGATTGATTGGTAACGGAATAGTCAGGGCATCAAAGGTTTCAAGGAGAGGGGCTGAGTGGGAGAATGGATCAGCTCCTGATGGAATGGCACAGCAGACTCGAAGGGCCAAATGGTCTCCATCTCCTTATGATCTTATGCTTTTTAAAATCTTCACCCTCTCACTTTTAGCTTTAACTGCCCTACTCAGGGGTAAAGACTGTAACTATATGAACTAATACATTTTTTTCCGATCATCATGTTTTCCATAAACATCTACAAATCACCTCCTCCACCTTTGTCTTTCCTTGCTACTCAAGTTTAATGACATCCTTCCTATCAATGGGCAATTAGAATGTCGCCCAATACTCAGATGTGTCCTACACATGGTACACTCATATAGATCAAGCAACAATCCACTAACCTACTGATCAATGCATCTCAGGGCAGAGGCCAGCAACAAGGCACTCAGCTGACTGGATACAGTAATTAGTCTCAAGTAACACAATGGCTGGGAAATTGTAACCAGCTTCCTGACAAACATTGCCAAGCAATCACACCTGCTCATTTCCTATTCTCCAGTAAATGTGCATCGAGTTTATACCCTGAACATGAAGATCTACTAGATCACTATCAAAAAAATTATCTGTGACCATTGAAAATGACAGCAGAGAAAAAGGTCCTTTTGGTCCATCTAGTGCATGCCAAAGTATTATTCCACCTAGTCCCATCAACCTGCACCCAGACACCACTCCCATCCATTTACCCATGCAAATTTTTCTTGAATGCCAAAAGTGAGCTGGCATTCACAACTTCACTCCCACTGCAGTTTGCGTCACAATCACTTTCTCCACTCAGCTCCGGATCACCTCGATGACAAAAACTCATACATACGGCTGCTCTTCAGTGACTACAGCTCGGCCTTCAACAACATTATTCCCTCAGTGCTGGTCAATAAGTTACAAACTCTAGGCCTTTGCACCCATTCACCTCCCCCCCACCCCCCAGCAACTGGATTATTGACTTTCTCATCCGAAACCCACATTCCACCTGGATAGTCTGCCCAGGGTACCACACCACATTATCCTCATCTCTCAATGACTGCAGGACATCCCATGCTGACCATTTCCTGATGGACGCATGGTCAAAGTGTTTGACTGAAGGAACATTTGCACTAAGATGGATAGCCTGGCAAAGTCCAGCTGACTGGGACATTATGCGGCAATGGGGCCAGGCTCATCCTTCGCAACACCTGGGACAGGTAGAACCTCAGCACGTGGCGGCCCTTGATGGGCTCTTACTTTGGTTCTACACACAGCCTGATGTAGCCACACATGACGGTGGTCATCAGGATGAGGGCTTCCCCCCCCACCCCCCCACTCCCCCCCCCCCCCCCCAAGCCCATTCCCTGTCAAGGGAATTGCACATTGCAACTTGTCAGACCCATTCCATCTTTGGCCCCCAGATGAACCAGAAGATGGCACTTCAACAGATCACGGCAGTTGGGATCACCTTCCCCTCACACATTTACTTCATGCCTCACCTCAAGATGACAGTGTAATCTTTATCTTGCTCACAATGACAGTACCTGGGTAAAATGTTTCTTCTCAAGATCAAGAACACATGTGGTGGCACAGATGGTGTAGCAGTTAGCACCACGCCTTTACAGAACCAGCGGTTGGTTGGGGTGTAAATTGGGTGGCATGGACTCATGGGCCAAAATAGCCTGTTACTGTGCTGTGCCTCCATCTAAAATTTAAAATTTAAATTTAAAATGTAGACACAGGATTGTGTTGAACCTTCCACCATTTATCAGCCAAGTCTTCCCTCTATTCCTTTGTGTTGCATTGAGCCTCTACAAAATACACAGAATATAGAGGAAAACCCCGTTACTGGGTACATCAGCCCAAAAAGTGTGCGCGCGGACATGTGCGAGAGCTAGAGTACACTTGTGAGTGAGACTGTGTGTGAGTGAGACTGTGAAAGAGAAAGTGAGTGAGAGAGTGAGGGAGTGTGTGCGTGTACACGTACAAGTGTGATCGCGAGAGGAGATTATAAAGATGATTACGTGCTGTGTGTGAACATGGACTGGACAAACGCTGTTTCGGCTGGTTGTATATGTACAGGTAGATGATACTAAAAGAGGTTGGGGTAGGGCAGGGTGGGATTGTTGGGGGGAGGGGGGAAAGAAAGATCATTTGAATGGCCATGTGTGGGACAGGCTTCCAGATATGGTGGTAGTAATGTTGAAGTGGTTTGTAGACAGACCCATGGTGGAGGCAGAGTTGCTGTTTAATTCTGACATCATGCCAGGTGCAGAAAGGCCTGTTCCTGTGCAGCACTGTCCCACTTTTTGGACGTTTGGAAGCAAAGGCATACAGGATGGAAACAGAATCTTTGGTCCAGCGAGTCCATTCTATCACTGATTGTGCTGGCCACAACCTCTAAGCCAAGATTAACTTGGTGTGATTATAAAGGGTGTTTTGGAGAAAATCATGATAGAGCCCAGCTTGTCCTCGACTAACACCGCACATATGCAGTACTCACTGGGAAGGAGGGAGACAAGGTTGAGGTTTATGCTCACACCAACTGCCTGTCGCACTCCTGAACAGTGCCAGAAGACAGGGGAGATAAGTGGATGGTGATGGGGACAAGAAATGAAATAAGGTAGTCAGCAGGTCAAGCTGCATCAGTAAGAGAAAAAGGATTAGGCAAACACAGGTCGGCACAACATCAACGGCTGAGGGGCCTGTACTCTGCTGGGATCTCCATGATGGTTCAGGTAGCACAGTTGGTGTTGTGGGTGGTACAGTTACAGTAACTCTGTTACAGTGCTGGCAATAGGGGCCAGAGTTCAAATCCTGCGCTGTCTGTAAGGAGCTTGCACGTTCTTCCCGTGTCTGCATGGGGTTTCCCTGGGGGCTCTGGTTCTCTCCCACCATTCGAAACGTACCAGGGGTGCCGGTTAATTGGGCGGCATGGACAGGTGGGCCAAAATGACCTATTACTGTGCCATATGCCTAAATTAAAAATGAACTCTTCTTCAAGATCAAACTGCTGAGTTGCTCTAACAGATCCCAGATCCCATCCCATGCTGTTTCTCATAACTGTGACTTGGCGGCAACCTTCCAGAGCAGCATGCAAGTCTTTACCTGAAGGACAGGCTGGTTGGATCAAATGACCAGGGAATTCAGCTTAGAATGGAACCACACCTTTGGGGATGCTGCTAAGTGCAGACCTTCATCTCGAGATGATGTGTTTTGTAATCCTTCAGTACATTGAAGGACAGCAGGTCACAGGTAATTCACAGCCCAAAGGCAGGCACCAACAAGTTGCAAAATAACAACAAACAAATTCACACTTTGCTCAAAGCAAGAGAAAAAGCAAATTTTCCCAGCCTCAGCAAGAGAAAAGATTAACTCAAATATTTGGAAGTGAGAGATGCCCTTCCAGTACATCCGGAATATTACCCCCCACGCACGTTGACCCTGAGATGCCGGTAGTAGAGTGAAGACTGTGGCCAACCTCTTTGGTCCTCTCTGTAATTGGATTCTGAACTTCCTAACGGAAATATCACAGTTTGTCCGGGTCAGTAGCAGAATGTCGAGCACCATCATGCTAAGCACTGGTAAACCTCAGGGCTTTGTGCTCAGCCTGCTACTGTTCATGCTACTGATGCTCTACTGCATGGCCAGATCCAGCTCCAACATTCCCATCAAGTTTGCAGATGACACCACAGTAGTTGAACTCATCAACAATAACGGTGAGTCGCACTAGAGAGAAGAGGTGGAAAATCTCATGATATGGTGCGACAATAGCATCCCAAGTCTCAACGTGGACAAGATGAAGATGATGATCGTGGACTTCAGGAGGACCAGGAACGACCACCCTCCACTACACATCAACAACTCTGTAGTGGAGAGCGTGGAGAGCACCAAGTTCCTTGGAATTCACTTAACTAATGACCTACCCTGGGCACTCAACATCTCCTCACTTGTCAGGAAGACACAACAGCACTTTGTGAGAAGACTGAAATGGGCAAGGCTATCAGCCACCATCATGTCAATCTTCTATAGGAGCTCGATGGAGAGCGTCCTGGCCAGCTGTGTTCCAGTGTGGTCTGGAAGGGCCTGCTACTGGGATGCATGTCGAAATTTAAATTTATGCTTAAAAGTCAGCATCAAATGGAGAGACTCAAAGATGCCCATGACTTATGGAAATTGAAACCACATCAATGACTTTAATCATGTTCAACTGCAGCTTAAAAAGGAAGAGGGAAAAGGAAGGATTTATTCCACACCAAACATTCTGATGGTTTCTTCTTCAAAATTTGCAGGAAGGTTATGCGTTTTTGTTTGTTACACCAAATATGTCCATGTGCTGCCTGGAGATAGTTTGAGAATAATTCCTTCAAGGCCCATGGTCACATTCTCCTGCAATGGGTCATTTCCAGAGGAGTGAGGCATGCGGGGGTTTGGAGAAAATGGATGTAATAAGATACCACAGAATTATTGCATCGGTTACTGTGACATGTAGCGGCAGTGGGAAATCTTTGTTTTGTGTCCAATCCAGGCAAATCCACCCATACGTATGAAAAACAGGCAGCACAAAATAAAAGTGCAGAATTTCACGTTAGTGAACAAGGGGGCAGTTAAAACCCTGCAGAGTTGTGAGGTTTGCAAGATCATGTTTTACATATGAGAGATCTGTTCAAGAGTCCAGTAACAGTGGGAAAAAAGCTGTCCTCAAATGTCATACTTCGTGCTTTCAAACATGCATGTGCGGCCCGACAGGAAGGAGAAGAGTGAGCAGAATGGAGTGAGTCCTTTATTACCAGGTGTTTTCTCCTGGCCCGGGGAAGTGCAGATGGAAGGGAAGTTGGTTTGAGTGAAAGCCTGAGTTGTGTTCAGAGCTCTGCAGTTTCTTCCTCTGACAGAGTATTTCCCAGGCCAGGCTGTGATCATCCACATAGGATATTTTCTACTGTGTTTCTACAAATATTGGAAAGTCATTGTAGTGTTCCCAATTTTTTCTGAGCTGGACTCTGATCAATACCGGAAGTCCAGATACACCTTTGCAAACCTATCAGGAATGCCACAAGATTAAACCATGCCAAGCCAGAGTCCCAGTCTCCTACCGATTATACACACCCTCACAGAGAAGGGGTCTCCGTAGACATCTTTAACCTCTCTCCACTTCAGTCTGAGGCACTAGAAGGTCTCTATCTTCCTGGTGCTTCAACACACCGTTCTGTCACCTTCCAGCATCAAGTGTTCCGAGAGACCTGTCAAGCTCACACTAATCCCAGCCTCCCACCACAGCAACAGGTCCACAAATGGCACTAACTCCCTGGTCCCACAAGAAGCCCTAAAACATCATGTTTACAAGGACACCTATGGCAGATTCTTATATGACCCATAGCTCTCTGCCTTCAACACCACAGTTCCAATGTATCTCAGACATAGAGAGATAGCAGTTGATTTTTCAGATTTATTGTCGAAGTACATAAATTACATCACATACAACCCTGAGATTATTTTTTTCCTGTGCAGAAGTACCATTAATTGATAGAGCAAAAAAATATATACACAGTGTATAAAAAATAAACGTAAATAAACTGACTCCAATACAGAGAGAAAAAAAAATCAATAAAATGCACAAGTAAGCATTCTTAAATGAGTCCCTGATTGAGTTTGTCATTGAGGAGACTGATGGTGGAGGGGTAGCAGCTGTTCCTGAGTCTTGTGACTCCGATACCTCTTTTCTGATGGCAGCAGTGAGAACAGAGCATGTGCTGGGCGGTGTGGATCCTTGATGATTGCTGGTGCTCTCTGATGGCAGCGTTCCCTGTAGAAGTTCTCGATGATGATGATGAGGGTTTTGCCTGTGATGTCCTGGGCTGTGTCCACTACCTTTTGGAGGGCTTTACGCTCCGGGGTACTGGTGTTCCCATACCAGACCATGATGCAGCCAGTCAGCACACTTTCCACCACACCTCTGTAGAAATTTGCCAGGGTTCTTGCTGTCGTACTGAACCTCTGCAAACTCCTGAGGAAGTAGAAGCAGTGATGTGCTTTCTTCACGATGCCTTTAGTGTGTTGGATCCAGGAAGAATCCTCTCTGATAGTGACTCCCAAGAACTTAAATTTGCTCATCCTCTCCAGCTCTGATCCCCTAATGATCACTGGATCGTACATCTCTGGGTTTCCCTTCCTGAAGTCAACAATCAGCTCCTTGGTTTTGGTGACACTGATTGTGAAATTGTTGTTGATGCACCATTCAGCCAAGTTTTCAACCTCCCTCCTGTATGCTGCCTCATCCCCTTGCTTTATACAACCCACTACCGGAATATCGTCAGCAAATTTGTAGGTGGTGTTGATTGTAGATTGGCCACATGGGTGTGTTTTGGCAGCAAGAGGCTCGTGAACCAGAAGTGGCTGTTACTGCGCTGCATCTCTCAAACATATATTTTTTTAATTTAAAAAAAATTATTTAATCTTTTTAATGGTTTTTGCAAAAATAATTAGATACACAGGTATATGATATAAAGTCCAGATAAAAATAAATTAAAATGATAGATAGTAAACAACCATAAACAAGATATGTATCATCTGTGTTGAAAAAAAAAGAAAATCTATAACAAATGTAATTTCTAACCCCGATCTATTACCTGTGCAATTACAATCAAAGCCAGGCATCAACTACTAATTTCAACATTAATAGTTCAAAAAATGAAAAAGAAACAAAAAGAAAAGATTTTTTAAAATGAGCAAAAATAATTGATCTATAAATTTTGAAAATAATTGAAAAAAGAACTCCAAAGATTTTTTTTTTCACTCCTTTCAGTAGTTGAACACCTAATTTTCTCCAGAGAGAGGGATGCCATCAAATCCAATCACCATTGTGTCTGCGCGGGAGGGACAACATCTCTTCACCACAGCAAAAGGAGCCTCTAGCATCAGGGAAACAAAAGCAGCCACATGGGCTTGAGATGGAGTCAAAATAAAGTCCATTGGATTCTTAAACTCCTTCATGTTGAAGCTTCCCCAAGACTTAGATTTTAATCTTAACTGGGGAGAATATAATTTTGGAGCTAATCAGAAAGGACCACTTTCAACCCTTTATGAACTACTTTTAAGATCTAGCGATAGTTCCTTATCTAATATTAAGAAAGTTTGGGAACACAACATTCAACAACTGTTTTCTGAAGATACATGGGAGTCTATTTTGAACACATACATTCATCCTCTCTTTGTGCTAGACATCCCTTATTACAATTTAAAGTAGTCCATCGGGCCCACTACCCCAAACTTCAATGAGCTAAATTCTACCCCAATATATCCTCTAGATTTGAGAAGTGTACAATGCAGGAAAGAACTTCATATTGTATGGACTGGTGACGTCCCTCCCTTTATAACTACTGGAAAGAGGTATTTAGTACACTATCTTTAATCCTTGATATATATCTCTCTCCAACCCCTTTTATTGCTATTTTTGAAATGGTTTTTTAAATTAAATTAAAATCCCCAATCTCCTGTAGCAAAGTCACAGCACCCACCTTCTGCAACTGGATCCACAGTCTGCATTTCAAAGAGAATGCATTCATTTCAGATTTTCTAGGATAATTCCTGGAATGCAAGGGCTAACATATGAGAATGTTTGGCAGCTTTCATTGGAGGAGACAAAAATGAGAGTATCGAATTTTGAAAGGTTTTGACAATGAATGTAGATAAGATGTTTCCTTTGGTGGACAAATCAAGGACAAGAGAGCACAGTCTTAAAATTAAAAGCTATCCACTTAAAAAAGAGAAAAAAAAACTTCTTTAGTCAGAGGGTCATGGATCTGTGGGACTCATTGCTGCATACAGCGGTGGAGGCCAGATCACTGGGAAAGTTTAAGCAGGAGAGGTCAGCATAACCACGAGGGCCAAAGGGCCTGTACTGTGCAGTGATGTTCCATGTTTGATATAACACCTCCTTGATGGTCAGCTCCAGCCTCCTGCAAGGCTGCATTCTCAACCCTTTACAAGACTCCCCACACATTCACAGGTGCACGGACAAATTCTGCTCCAGCTCCCTTGACAAGTTGGCAGATGATACCCTCCATCATGGGTATCGTCAAGACAAGAGTCCAGGAATGAAACAGAGCTCTAGGACAACATCCCCTGTCAACATCAGCAAAGTGGAGGGAGGGAGGGAGGGAGTGAGTGGACCACATGCCTGTCCACATCAATGGTCCTGAGGTGGAAATGATGGAAACCTTGCTGCTGCAAGTGGGCACATCACGAACAATGTGTCTTGGTCCAACTATGCTGATACCATGTCTAAGAAGGCACCGCCAACATCTCTCCTTCCCCCAAGGCTAACCAAGTGGATTCCAACTAACCAAGTGTCCCAGAGCAGAAACATTCTCTGATGAGGATTCACCTATGTCACCTTACCTGCTGAGCGTTTCACACATTTTCTGTTTTTATTTTGGATTTCCATCAGCTGTGGAATTCCACTCCCCCTCCCCCACCAAATCTTTTTCCCACTTCTATGCAAATACCTTTAACTCTCTCATTAAACCATCTGAAGTGTTCACAGACCATAGAACAGTACAGCACAGGAACAGGCCCTTCAGCACCGCTCTGCACCAAATATTACGTCCAAATCCAATTAAAACTTGCTCCTGATAGATCTCTCTCCGTCCCCTTCATATTCTTGCATCTATCTAGAAGATTCAAACCTTGCCTGGTTCCACAAGTAAATCACAAAAATCTGTAGACACTATGGTTGAAGTAAAAACAAAAAAATGCTGGAGAAGCTCAGAAGGTCAAACAGTGTCCTTTATGTAGCCAAGGTAAAGATGCAGAACAGAGCCCTTCATCAAGGTATGAGAGAATGCTGGCAGGCGACCAAACAAAAGGAGAATGGGGGTGGCAAAGGCAGGAGATGATAGGTGAAGAAAGGAGGGAGGGGACAACAGCAATGAAGGGGAGGATGGATGGCCTGGAGGGTGACGGATAAGGGAGGGGAAACTGGAAAGACAGGAAAGGGGGGAGGGGAAAGAAAAGGTGAGCAGGTTTAGCAGAGAAGTCAATGTTAATGCTATCTGGCTGGAGAGTGCCCAGATGGAAAATAAGGTGTTGTTCCTCCAATCTGCAGGTGGTCAAGGTAGGACAGTACATGAGTGTGGGCGTGTGACTTGGAACTGAAATGGTTGGCTGCTGGGAAGTCGCTGTTGTGGATGGAGAGAAGGTGCTGAGTGAAGTGATCACCCAATCTGCACTGGTCTCTCTGATGCAGAGAACTCCACAAAGGGAGCACTGGATGCAGTATATCTCTCCTGTGGATGTACAAGTGTTTCTTTCACCACTGCTCCTGGCAGCCCGTTCCATGTACCCGCTGCTCTCTGTGCGATGTATTTCCCCTTCACATCTCCCTTAAACTTCCTTCCCCTCACCTTGAACACCTGACCTTCAGCGTGTGACCCTTTTAGCCTGGCGGAAAGATTCAGACTGTGTATCTCATGACGTTGTACAACTCTATCAGGCCTCCCCTCGGCCTCCTCTGCTCCAGCGAACAAACCCCAAGTATGTCCACCCTGGGTTGGTTTTTGTTTCAGTACGATAAGAAGCAAATTTCTACTAGTGTACACTGTTCTACTGATGATATGATCAAAAGCCAGGTAACATTGCACCATATCACTTCATTGGCAAACAAAAACTTGGAATACACACAAATTCTGTTACAACGCCTCCTGTCTCAGAGACTTTTTTACCAACACCAGCTCTCAGCAATGCAAGCTCCTAACACTGAGTTTTTGAAGTGTGGAAATACGCTTGCGGCCAGTTGTCTACCAAGGTTAGTCCCATTTTCCCGCGTTGGGCCCATAATCCCTGTAAACCTTTCTAGTCTAAACAGCTTTCAAATGTTACAATTGCACCTGACTCCTACCACCTCCTCTGGCAGCTTGTTCCACGCACCCAACACCCTATGAGTAAAAAAGCTGCACTGCTCATCACCCCTAAATCTTCCCTCTCTCTCCCTGGAACCATCCCCTCCAGTTTTAGATTCCCCCACCCTGGGGAAAAGTCTGATCACTCACCTTATCAATTCCACCCATGATTTTCTAAGCTCCTGTAAGGCTTCTATGCTCCAGGGTAAAAGGTCCTATGCTCAAGGGGAAAAGGTCCCAGCCCATCTAGCCTTTCCTTTTAACCAGATATATAAAGCAATAAACAAGACCTCCGCTTTGACACCCCACCACACCCCCCCCCCCCACCACCATCCTTCCTTCCACACTCTTTCAGGGTCTTCTATCTTCCCTTTAATTTTTAGCTCACTAGCTCATCCTTTTCCCATTCCAGGTGCAATTATCCTGACAGATTCATGAAGGTCCATCATGCCCATGACTATTCATGCAGCATAATCCACCTCCAGAGGTGGCAAAGGGGACAAGGGCATACCTTACATGGCCCTCATCCTGATAGCCCCCTTTGTGTGTGGCTGTATCAGGCTGTGCATGGAAACAAAGTTTGAGACTAACAAGTGCCGCTATGTGGCTAGGTTCTACCTGTCCAAGGTGTTGCGAAGGATAGGCCTGGTCCCGTGGCCATGCAATACCCTATCAGATGGACTTTGCCACACCACTCATCCTTTGTTGAAATTCTTTTGCAAACAAACACCTTCAACCACAAGGCCATCAGGCAGTGGTCAACACAAAACGTCCTGCAGTCACTAAGAGATGAGGACTCGATGTATCCTGTGGGATGGTCTCCTGAGCAGATCTTCCAAGTTATCTGGTGGAATCCCTCATCACCAGGGCTCACAAACAAGCACCAGGGCTTGGCCTGGCTGGCGGTGAGAGGAGTCCTCCTAGTGTAAAATCCTCAACACAAGTGGCCCTGTGGAGGAGACAGTGACCCCCTGTCATTTTGGCAGATAGAGAAACAGCAGGTCAAGCAGCATCTGTGGAGTGAAAGGGATGGTTGATGTTACAGTTCGAGATCCTGCTGTCCCCTGCTTAACCCCAAACACAAGCCAGATATTTGCCAAGTTCCTCCAATGGCTTATTTGTTGCCCCTGCAGCGTGTTGTGTCCCCTAGATATCACCCTTGCATCACAGGGAGCACCCTGCACCTCGGATTCAGAAAGTCACAGGTTCAGTGACACCCTGGAACTGAGAGACAGCTAGCAGCATTGTCAGGGGTGCCTTTGAACCAATGACCTGAGATAGGAGAGGGGTAGCAGTGAATGAAAGTGGACACAACTGACCAAAATCAAGGAGTCTCCATGACACCCATAATCTCGTCAGGTAAGTGGCTGCTGCCCTTTCCATTTTGAAATGAACCAGAATTATTTTTTTTACAATAACCACATTTTAAGAATACTTCACTAGAATTACATGCAGGAGGACAAAACTAAAAGAATATTCTGAGAGAGAAGAGTTATAGGTATTTGGACAGCCATGGGCTGATTAAGGATGATCAACATGGCTTTGTGCGTGGTAAGTCACATTTAAGAAATCTGGCAGAATTTTTCGAGGAGGTTACCAACAATATATGAAATATATGAAGGCTGTGGATGTTGTCTACATGGACTTTGACAAAGTCCCACATGGGAGGCTAGTTCAAAAGGTTCAGACACTAGGTATCCATGAATAGGTTGTAGACTGGATTTGTAATTGGCTGTGTGGGGGAAAATAGAGAGTGGTGGTGGCTGGTTGCTTCTCAGACTGGAGGCCTGTGATGAGTGGTTTGTCTCAGGGATTGGTGTTGGGACCATTGTTGTTTGTTGTCTATATCAATGATCTGGATGAATTTGATCTGACAAATAAAAATAATTAAAAAAAAGATTTATCAAATCCATCACATCTAGGAACATACTTAAATCAAACTTAATTGCATATACTTAACAAATGGAGTCCACTTCAACTTATAAAAAGACATCTTATCTTGAATTGAAAAAGATATCCTTTCTATAATCAAACAAGACTTCATCTCTAAATACCACCTATCCAAAGTTACTATATTTCTATCTTTCCAAGTAGATGCTATACATTTCTTGGCCACTGCTAAAGCTAGATAGATAAAAGAAATCTGATAATCATTTAATCCTAAATCAATTAATGATTGCATATTCCATAATAAAAATATATCAGGATCTAATACAACACAAATATTATATAATCTATTAAATATAGATTGAATACCTTTCCAAAACTGTTGCAATCGGTCACAAGACCAAACAGTATGTAAAAAAGTACTAGCTATCTGATCACAACGAAAACAACAATCTGACTTACTAAGACCAAATTTTTAAAATTTTTCTGGTGTTAGATATAATTTTTTTTTAAATTTTTTTATTTTTCACACTATAAACCACATTGATCAAGATACATACATTTTCCTTTTCAAATATATAGTGTCATTTTCTACCCCCCCCCTCTTCCCATCCCACCCTCCCTACCTCCCCTCCCATTCATTTAAAGTTCAGAATCTAAGATACATTAAACGCGTCAAACAATGTTGTCACTCAATAAAAACAAACAAGAATTTCGACTGAGTCAATTCTTTTCATTCCCTTCTCCTTCTGTCATTTTAGGTGGTAGATGTCCGCGGTAGGTTTTCTCTATTGTGTTTCATGTATGGCTCCCATATTTGTTCAAATATTGTAATATTATTTCTTAAATTATATGTTATTTTTTTCTAATGGAATACATTTATTCATTTCTATATACCATTGTTGTATTCTCAAGTTATCTTCTAATTTCCAGGCTGACATAATACCTTTTTTTGCTACAGCTATCCTAACAAATCTTTTTTGTGCACCATCCAAATCAAGTCCAAATTCTTTGTTTTTTATGTTACTTAGGAGGAATATCTCTGGGTTTTTGGGTATATTACTTTTTGTGATTTTATTTAATATCTGGTTTAGATCTTCCCAAAATTTTTTCACTTTCTCACATGTCCAGATTGCATGAATTGTTGTTCCCATTTCCTTTTTACAGCGAAAACATCTGTCAGATACTGTTGGGTCCCATTTATTTAACTTTTGAGGAGTAATATATAGCCTGTGTATCTAGTTATATTGTATCATACGTAACCTCGTATTTATTGTATTTCTCATAGTTCCTGAGCATAACTTCTCCCATGTTTCATTCTTTATCTTTATGTTGATCTTGTTCCCATTTTTGTTTAGTTTTCCGATTTGTATCCTCGTTCTCCTTTTCTTGTAGTTTAATATACATGTTTGTTATAAATTTTTTGATTATCATTGTGTCTGTAATCACATACTCAAAATTACTTCCCTCTGGTAACCTCAGACTACTTCCCAATTTGTCCTTCAAGTAGGATTTCAGTTGGTAGTATGCCAACACTGTATCGTGAGTTATATTATATTTATCCTTCATTTGTTCAAAGGATAATAATTTATTTCCTGAAAAGCAATTTTCTATTCTTTTGATCCTTTTTTCTCCCATTCTCTAAAGGAAAGGTTATCTATTGTAAAAGGGATTAGCTGATTTTGCATCAGTATTAGTTTTGGTAGTTGGTAATTTGTTTTATTCCTTTCTACATGAATCTTCTTCCAAATATTGAGCAGATGATGTAATACTGGAGAATTCCTACCTTGTACCAATTTTTCATCCCATTTATATAATATGTTCGGGTATCTTCTCCCCTATTTTATCTAGTTCTAATCTAGTCAAATCTGGCTTTTCCCTTGTTTGATAAAAATCTGATAGGTATCTTAATTGTGCGCCTCTATAATAATTTTTAAAGTTTGGCAGTTGTAAGCCTCCTTGTTTAAACCATTCTGTTAATTTATCTAGTGCTATCCTCGGTTTCCCCCCTTTCCATAAAAAATTCCTTATTATTTTCTTTAACTCCTTGAAGAATTTCTCCATCAAGTGTATTGGCAATGCCTGAAATAGGTATTGTATCCTTGGGAAAATGTTCATTTTAATACAGTTTATCCTTCCTATTAGTGTTAGTGGTAAGTCTTTCCAATGGTGTTCGATATAATTGATGTATAAAATTATAATTAATCATCGCTAATCTAGCATTAATCAATTTCCGAATGCTATTTTGACAAATTTCCATCCAGGCTTCTTCAATTATTGTAGAACCTAAATCTTTTCCCCATTTCAACTTATCTTTATCCCAATCTTTCTTACTTTCAATTTCTTGTCAAATACAATACAAATCAGATATATACCCCTTTTCTGGTATTGAAACTACATATTTCTCAAAACTAGTTTCGGGCAATAAAGTCATTTGACGATCACATATTTGTTTTACAAATGATCTTAACTGATAATACACAAATACAGGATTTCCACTAATACCAAATTTCTTTTGTAATTCCTCAAAAGAACAAAAATGTCCTTCAAAAAAACAATCAGATAATTTTTTTATTCCTTTCCTTTCCCATTGTTTCAAAGTGATATTGGAGACCGTAAAAGGGACAAGTTGATTATTATATAATGGCAATCGCCCAGACCATTTTCTTTTAAGCCCCATTTTATCAAGTTTACTCATCCATAGATTCAATAAATGTTTCAATATTGGTACATCATAAGTTCGTAACAAATTTTTATTCCATCGAAACAAAAATTCATGTGGAGATTTTTCTAAAATAACTGCCAGTTCTATCTTTGCCCAACTGGGCAGATCCTCCATATTCATTAATGCACTAAGAAATTAAATTGAGCTGCCTCATAATAATATTGAAAATTAGGTAATCTCAAACCTCCAAATTGAAAGTCCCACATCAATTTTTTCATTGCTACTCTCAGAAATTTTCCTTTCCATAAAAATTCTCTAAGTGCTTTATATAAATCCTTAAAAAAACTTTAAAAAAAATAAGGAATTAATTGAAACAAATATTGCATCCGAGGAAAAATATTCATTTTTATAGTATTAATCCTCCCCAATAAACCTAAAGGTAAGTCCTTCCACCTAATCAAATCCAGTTTAATCTTTTTTATTAAAGGAAGGTAATTAATTGAATATAGATCTTGATATTCTGTATTAATGTTAATTCCTAAATATTTAATTTGTTTTGTCCACTTCAATTTCGTAATATTTTTATAAATCGAATAATCATCTTTACAAATTGACAACATTTCACTTTTAGCCCAATTTACCTTATAGCCAGATAATTGACCATAAATTTCTAAAGATTCTTGAATTGCTGGTACGGAAATATCAGGATCTACCAGGTATAATAAAACATCATCTGCAAATAAATTAATCTTATATTCCTCATTCAAAACTCTCATACCCTTAACATTTTCATTTTGACGTATTAACTGTGCCAAAGGTTCAATAACTATAGCAAATAAAGCAGGTGACAATGGACATCCTTGTCTAGTAGACCTTGTTAAATCAAAAGATTCTGAAATCTGTCCATTAGTAGCAACTCTTGCCTTCGGACTATTATATTAAGCCTTTATCAATCCAATAAACGAAGAACCAAAACAAAATTTCTCAAGTACTTTAAATAAAAACTTCCATTCCACTCTATCAAAAGCCTTTTCTGCATCTAATGAAACCACTATTGGATAATTCATTTGAAATTTAAATTTATTTATCAAAGTAATTAATCGCAAAATATTATCAGACGCATATCTATTTTTTATAAATCCTGTTTGATCTTTATGTATTATTTTAGGTAAATATTGAGCCAATCTATTAGCCATAACTTTAGCCACAATTTTATAATCTACATTTAACAACGATATTGGTCGATAAGAAGAAACCTGTAGTTTCCCCCCTTTCCATAAAAATGTGCTTATCATTCTCTTTAATTAATTAAAGAATTTCTGTTAAGGGAATTGGTAACAATTGAAATAAGTATTGTATCCTTGGGAAGACATTCATTTTAATGCAATTTACCCTCCCTATCAACATTAGCGGTAATTCGTTCCAATGTTCTAAGTTTTCCTGCAGTTTCTTTATTAGTGGTTGATAATTTAATTTGTACAAGTGGCTTAAATTATTATCTAACCAAATACCTAGGAATTGGATTGCTTGTGTTTGCCATTTAAATGGTGATTCTTTTTTAAATTCTGTATAATCCGCATTACTCATTGGCATCACTTCACTTTTATTTGCATTGATCTTCTTCCCCAATATTTCTCCATACTCATCCAATTTCTTATGTAGTTCTTTTATTGATATTTCTGGTTCTGTTAAGTATACTATGATGTCATCTGCAAATAAACTGATTTTATACTCCTTCTCCTTTATTTTTATTCTTTTTATTCTATTTTCTGTTCTTTATCAGTTCTGCTAATGGTTCTATTGCTAAAGCGAACAGTAAGGGAGATAATGGACATCCCTGCCTAGTTGACCTACTTAATTTAAATTGGTTCGATACATATCCATTTACTGTTACCTTTGCCAATGGTCTATTATATAATGCTTTAATCCAATTAATATATTTTTCTGGCAGATTGAACCTCTGTAATACTTTGAATAAATAATTCCATTCTACCCTATCAAAGGCTTTTTCTGCGTCTAAAGAAACAGCTACTGTTGGCATCTTATTTCCTTGAACTGCATGAATTAAATTAATAAATGTACAGACATTATTCGCTGTTCTTCTTTTCTTAATAAATCCAGTTTGATCATGTTTTACTACTTTTGGTACACAGTCAGCCAATCTGTATGCTAATAATTTTGCTATTATCTTACCAATCTGAATATTGGTCTGTATGATGCTGGTGTTAGTGGATCCTTCCCCATCTTTGGTATTACTGTAATTATTGCTGTCTTACATGAATCTGGCAAGTTTTGTGTTTCTTCTATCTGGTTCATTACTTCCAGGAGAGGAGGAATTAATAACTTTTTAAATGTTTTATAGAATTCTATTGGGAGTCCATCCTCTCCAGGTGTTTTATTGTTCAGCAGTTTTTTTAATATATCCTGTACTTCCTCTATTTCAAATGGTTTTATCAGTTTGTTTTGTTCCTCTTCTTGCAATTTCGGCAGTTCAATTTTAGCTAAAAACTCTTCTATGTTATCATTTTTCCCCTCGTTCTCAGTTTGGTATAATTGTTCATAAAATTACTTAAAGTTCTCATTAATCTCCATTGGATTATATGTAATTTGTTTTGTCCTTTTTCCTTGATGCCAATACAGTTCTTTTAGCTTTTTCTTTTTTAAGTTGCCAGGCTAATATTTTGTGTGTTTTTTCTCCTAGTTCATAATACTTTTGCTTTATTTTCATTATATTCTTCTCCACCTTATACGTTTGTAATACATCTGCCAATTCTCTTCTTTTTGTTATATCATCCCTTGTTGCTAGTTCCTTTTCTGTACTTACTATCTCCCTTTCCAACTGTTCTATTTCCCGATTGTAGTCCTTTTTCATCTTAGTTACATAACTTATTATCTGCCCTCTAATGAAGGCTTTCATTGCATCCCATAATATAAATTTGTCTTTCACTGATTCCGTATTTATTTCAAAGTACGTTTTAATTTGGCATTCAATAAACTCTCTAAATTCCTGCCTTTTAAGTAGCATGGAGTTTAACCTCCATCTATATGTTCTTGGTGGGATGTCCTCCAGTTCTATTGCTAATAACAGGGGTGAATGATCAGATAGCAATCTAGCTTTATATTCAGTTTTCCTAACTCTCCCTTGAATATAGGCCGACAACAAAAACATATCTATCCTTGAGTATGTTTTATGCCTACTCAAATAATATGAGTATTCCTTCTCTCTTGGGTGCTTCCTCCTCCATATATCCATAAGTTTCGTTTCCTGCATTGATTTAACCATGAATTTGGCCACTTTACTCTTTTTGCTAGTCTTTTGTCCAGTTTTATCCAACATTGGATCCAATTTAAGGTTAAAATCCCCTCCTGTCAATATATTCCCTTGCTTATCTACAATCTTCAAAAAATATCTGGCATAAACTTTTGATCCTCTTCATTAGGAGCATATATATTGAGCAAATTCCAAAATTCTGAGTATATCTGACACTTTATCATTACATACCTCCCTGCTGGATCTATTATTTCCTCCTCTATTTTGATTGGTACATTTTTATTAATTAATAAAGCAACACCTCTAGTTTTTATATTATATGATTCTGCCGATACGTGCCCTACCCAGTCTCTCTTTAATTTATTATGTTCCACTTCAGTTAGATGCATTGCTTGCACAAATGCTATGTCTAGTTTTTATTTTTTCAGTAAATTTAATAGCCTCTTCTGTTTATTTGGTTATGTATTCCATTAATATTTATAATCATATAATTCAACATGGCCATCTCATATCCTGTTTACACCTCATTTCTGCTTCCTCACCACCATCATCCCCCTTTTCATCTCTCAGTTTTCCCTTTTTAAACTCAATGTATGACAACACATTTAAAACATAAAATACTTCAACAACTTCCACATCCAATATTCCCTTGGCCCCAAATGTTCCCCCTCCCCCACTCTGAGTTGCCACTTATCCCTTGCCAGGCAACCACAATTTCCCTCTCCATTTGGATTGCGAACCTGCTCACAAGCATCAACTGATTTTGCATTGACGGTTATTCTCTCCCACCCAAACCCCCCCCAGAAAAGACTTTTTTTTAAAAACGCATATAACAAAGTTCACCCTCTTTTTTTCCCCCTTACTTCCTTTCTTCCCTTGTCTTTCCCTTCTTTAGTTCTTTACATATACATTATTTTTACAACTTATATATATTTTATCGCTGTTCTTCATTCTTGTTACAACTCTTCATCTCTCCTTCTGTCCTGCAGACGTTCTGCAAATTCTCGTGCTTCCTCTGGACCCGAGAACAGTCTGCTTTGCTCTCCAGGGATAAATATTTTAAGCACAGCTGGATGTCTTAACATAAATTTATAACCTTTTTTCCATAGGTTCGATTTTGCTGTATTAAACTCCTTCCTCTTCTTTAAGAGTATAAAACTTGTGTCTGGGTAAAAAAATATTTTTTGACCCTCGTATTCCAATGGTTTATTGTCTTCTCTAATTTTATTCCTTGCCCATTCCAGTATATTTTCTCTTGTATATCTCAAAAATGTTACTAAAACGGATCTTGGTTTTTGATGTGTCTGTGGTTTCGGGGCTAGTGTTCTGTGTGCCCTTTCTATTTCCATTCCTTCCTGTATTTCTGTCATTCCCAGGACTTTTGGGGTCCATTCTTTTATAAATTCTTTCATGTCTGTGCCTTCTTCATCTTCCTTCAGGCCCACTATTTTTATGTTGTTTCGCCTACTATAATTTTCCAACATATCAATTTTCTGAGCTAACAAATCTTGTGCCTCTAACTTTTTTAATCACTTTCTTCCAATCTTCTTCTTAAGTCATTCACTTCCATTTCTACAGCCGTTTCTCATTCTTCCACATTTTCTAATCTTTTCCCTATTTCTGTCATGACCAGCTCTAATCTATTCACTTTTCTTCTGTACTTTTCATTTTTCTTTTAATTTCACTAAATTTTAATGCTCTCATTTGTTCTTGAAAAAAAAACTTTATCTATATTCTGTCCATCTATTTTATCTTCTATTTCTCTGTGCAGATCTTGGTCTTCTTCTTCCTCTTCTTCTATGTCTGTACCTGTGTTTGTGTCTTCTTCTTCTCTTCCTTGTATCTGTGTCTCTTCTGACTTTCCTGATGAGTTGCTTGTCTCACTTTGCTGGGCTGCTTCTTGCCGTTGGTCCTCTTCTTCTGGGCTACTCATCTTTGGGTTTAAATTATTTCCTTTCTCTCCCTTTCCTGTCACTTTCCTCTTCTTCCAGCTGAGAGCCCTGGTGTCGGGCATCCCTCAGCTGGTCGTGTTGTGTTTGCCCGCTTCTTGGTTGAACCCCCCTCCCGTCGGTGTTCTCCTTCTCCTTAGTAAGCCCAGTTCTGTACTTTTGTTTGGGTCAGAGAGCCATTTTTGCAGTTCAGCGGTCGGGGGGTTGCGACTCTGCGGGGTTCTCCAACCTTGGAGAAGGGGTCTCTTCTTCATGACGGCTCCCTGTTTCTTCATGCAGGTGAGGCCTTCTCTTTTCTCTTCCAGCATCTTTTCTTCTATTTTTCCCGTTGTTTTTACTTTTTCCTTCTTTGATGCCATTTTCTTTCTTTTCTCTACAACTTTATCTTTTATTTGTTATGTTTTGTATTTCTTCAACTTTGTATTTTCTTCACTTTATTTCTTCTTTTCTGGAAAGGGCTGGTATTCCCCTACCGGCCACTACTCCATCACGTGACTCCTCTTGACATGTCACTTTTGTCAGGTTGTGGGGAAACCTAATCAGGGTCCTCCAGTAGCTCCATTACAACCTATTCCTGTTGTTGGGGAACCTTTCACTAGGGTTATTGCGGATTGTGTAGGTCCCCTGCCGAAAACTAAGTTTGGGAATCAGTACTTATTAACAATTATGTGTACAGTGTTGAGATTTCCAGAGGCTATACCATTAAGAAATATTAAAGCCAAAACGGTGGTAAAGGCTCTGGAAAGATTTTTCACAGTTTTTGGATTAGCTAAAGAGATTCAGAGTGATCAAGGATCTAACTTTATGTCTGGGTTGTTTCAGCAATTGGTTTATGAGATGGGAATAAAACAGATCTACGTACCATCCTGAAACTCAGGGAGCTTTGGAAAGATTTCATTCTATTCTTAAAAATATGATGAGGATTTATTGTCTGGAGAATGGAAAAGATTGGGATGAAGATATTCATTTATTGTTATTTGCAGCAAGGGAGGCTGTGCAGGAGTCATTAGGTATCAGCCCTTCTGAAATTGTGTTTGGACATCAAGTTAGAGGACCTTTAATGTTGATAAAAGAACAGTGGGTTAATGAGGATGGGCAGTTGGATTTGCTAGATTATGTTTCTAAATTTAAAGATAGGTTACAAAAAGTGTGGACTTTGGCTCAAGAGAGTTTAGAAATGGCTCAGGGTAAAATGAAGTGTTTATTTGAAATTAAAGTTCAAGTGAGAAATTTTAAGACAGGAAGTAAAGTTTTGATTTTGTTTCCAACACTTGACAATCCTTTGAGAGCTAGATTTTCTGGACCGAACATAGTTAAATCAAAACTGAATGATGTTAACTATGTTGTTAACACTCCAGATCAAAGGAATAAAACTCAGGTTTGTCACATAAATCAGTTGCTGGATTTTGGGGTCCTCTGGACTCATAACACAAGTGCTTGCCATGTTTTGGGTAACTGTGTGCAAGTGTTATTTTTTTGGGACCTTGATATCAAATGGCTCTAGTTGAAACGCTGCATCATAACGCCATAGACCGAGTTCAATCCAACCTCCAATGCTGACTGTAGAGTTTGCACCTTTTCTCCAGTGCCCCACATCCCAAGGACATGAAGGTGAAATGGCCACAGTAAATTGTTCCAGGAATGTAAGTGAGTAGTAAAATCAGAAGGTGGTTGTTGAGATTGTGGGAAAAATAAAAAAGGGATCAACGTAGAATGAGCAACTGTGAAGAGGGTGCACCAACACCAAGAAATCGGAGGAGATTCAGCACGTCATCAAGACCTCGATCATACTTCTGCAGGGGCACTGTGGAAAGCATACTGACTGGTGGAATCACAGCCTGGTTTGGGAATTCGACTGCCCTGGTACACAAAAGGCCACAGAAAGTTTCAAACGTAGCAAGGGTCCATCACAGGCTCTGACCTATCTACATGAATCGCTGCCTTAAGAAGGGCAAATCACACTTGACAAACTTACCGGAGTTCTTCGAGGATAGAATGAGTGCAGTGGAAAGAGAGGGAGCAGGTGGATGCTGTGTACTTGGAACTCCAGAAGGTCTTCGATGAGGTGCTGACTGAAAGTCTTAGCCATAAGATAATGATGCATGGACTTGGAGGTGATGGATTAACATTGGTGGAGAATTGGTTAACCAATAGAAGACAGAGAGTTGAGATAAATGGGTGCTTCTCTGATTGTCAGTTAGTGGTGAGAGGAGTGCCACAACTGTTCATGATAAACATTAACAGTTTGGAAGAGGGAACCAAGTGTAACATATTTACATTTACTGATGACATTAAATCACCAAATTGATTGAAAAGCAAATTGTGCAGAGACCATGACAGGTTTAGTGAGTGGGGATGGGCCTGGCACATGAAGTACAAATGTAGGTAAATATGAGTCATCCACTTTGGAAGGTATAATATAAGATCAGATTATTATTTAAATGGTGAAAGATTGCGGCATGGTGTTGTGCAGAGGTGCTTGTGGTTTGCAGAAGGTCAGGTAATCAAGAAGGTAAATGAGATGTTGGGAGGAGGAAGGTTCTGCTGCGTCTGCACAGGGACCTGGTGAGGCCACACCTGAATTTCTGGTCCCCTTACCTGAGAAAAAATATACTGTCTGTGGAGACAGTGGGTGTTCACCAGGTTGATCCCAGAGGCCTGAAGGTTACTCTATGAGAAGAGATCAAGTCGCTTGGGAATAAACTCATTGGAATTCTGAAGAATGAGATGGGGTCTGGTTGAAATATAAAATTATGAAAGTGTCTCCACCAGTAGGTGAGGCTATAACTAGGGACATAGCCTCAAGAATTTGAGGAGTGGATTTGGAACTGTAATGAGGAGGGACTGCTTTTCCAGAGAAGAGTGAATCTGGGGAATTCTCTGCCCTAGGAAACCATAGAAGCTGCCTCATTGAATATATTTAACACAGAGTTAGATGGTTTAATTTTGCACAGTAAGAGATTAAGGGTTATGGGGAAGGGGAAGGTAGGTAGAGCCGAGTCCATGATCTCATTGAATGGTGGAGGTGGGCAACTCCTGCTCCTATTCCTTGTGCTTCCTTAACATCAAGAACTCCCGACACTCTGGTCACAGTCTCTTTTCACTGCTACCTCCAGAAGGTGGTAAAGAGGTCCGACACCTCTAGTTTCAAGGACAGTTATTATCCATTAGCTAACAAGTACTTGAACCTAATCATAAACTAGGTTGGACCACCAAATGATCTGTTTGCATTATCGAAACTTCATAGTTTATTTCTTGCACTAACTGCAACTGTGAATATTTATCTATATATGATTTTGTATTTATTGTCTCTTTCTGTCGGCATGTTGTGGCCATGATGGAGTATCTTGAGTACCTGTGTGGCTGCAGCAGCAAGAATTTCAGTGCTTATGTACTAACTATATGTGCATGACAATGAGCTCTCATCTCCAACAGGTTCAAGGTACATCTCAGTGCCTTAATTAAGTTTTGTCCTTCAGCTAACAAGTCATTCATCTCCTTGCTGCTCATGGAGTCTAGTATCCTGATGTACTTGACGAAGGATTCAGGCCCAAAATGTTGGTCACCCTCAAATACTGTGTGATCTGCTGAGTTTCTCCACCACATTTGTGTATTTTTTTAAAGGAATATACAAGTCAGCACAACATCGAGGACTGTGCTATATTGCTCTATGTTCTATGCAGCTTCCTGGCAGCAGCACCACTCGTACATTCATGGTTTCAAGGATTACAGAGCAAAGATTGACTTAAGATATGGGACCACTATGGCCTGATTGAATGGTGGTCAGACTCATGGGGATTTTCTTTCTTTGTAAAAGAACCTTGCTACGAACAACCTCCCAAGAACCAGACTGACAACCTTTCAGGAGTAGCTGCATTAGGGTACAATATTAAATCAAGTGCAGAGATCCTATCCCATTTTCCAGCCAATACTTACCAATGACCCAATTCACAACATCACAGCCACTTCATTGGAAGATCCTGAAGTAACGTAAAAATGCATTGGTTTTCTCTCTCAAAATAAATGCTACTTTGTCACCTTCCAATCCCTGCTGTCCTTGCATGACCCAGTGTAGTCATCAGAATCAGAATTTAATGATAAGAACAAGTCGTGAAACACAATCCTGAAAAGTCTCTGCTTTTTTATGGACGTAGAAAAGGCCGGGTGGGTTCCTCAAGCATTTTGGTCTGTTTTCACCACAATCACAGTATTTGCACACTTTTGTGTTTCACGCATCACAAAATTTGTTGTTTTGTGGGAGCATCTCAATACAAACATTTACAGGATGCGCTGCTTAATGTCTGTTCGGGCAACATCTGACCTCATATAAATCCGTGGTCCCAGAGTTATTCAATCATCGCGAGCAAGTCCACAGCAATTTAGAAAAGGGGACTGATAGCTATAGGAAATTGTATACCCAAACTGATGCACTCTCTGCCTATACCCATGTCGGTCCCACACTGATCTCTCTCCACACACACCGTGTCGGTCCCCATACTGATTGCACAGCCCCGTGTCAGTCCCCACACTGATTCCACTGCCCTGCTCTCTCCCCACAGCCTGCATCAGTCCCCACACTCTTCCCACTGCCAAGCTTTCTCCACACACCCTGTGTCGGTCCCCACATTGATCCCCCTGCCCTGCTCTGCTCTCTGCCCATGGCCTGGTGTCAGGCCCCACACTAATCCCTACTTACAAATAAAAAGTTCACCCTACAGATTCCCATGTAGTTTATATAATATGGTGTTTGCATAATGTGGGACATGGCCTGGGTTCCTTGAGGAAAGAGGCTGCATTTTTAAGACACCGCAGTTATCGGACACACCAGCAGAAAGGGTGACCAAATGAAAGGCACACACATAAGGCAGTGCCCCACTGCTGCTAGAACATGGACGAGCAGATCTGGATGCTGTTCTCTGACCGAGAGTGGAGATCGATGTGCTGGGAGTTGGCAACACTTGGGTGATCCAAGCAGATGATTGCCACTGAATGTGGCACAATTGGTTTGAGCACAAGACAGCAAGCAGCAGTGCCCATCAAAATCACTCAGCACTGCATAATAATCAGTCATGCACAATCTCCCAGCCTACTCCCTTCCACTAAAGGGCCTGTACTGTCTAACCAGCAGGAAAGAGCATCTTCCTCCCCACTCAAGGGCCTGTACAGTCTAACCAGCAGGAAAGAGCACGTAATGGTCACGTATGAACACAGCTATCAATAAAATCTCCACAGCACACCAAATGTTTTCACAGATTGCAATGGCCATGCAGAGGTTTACACCCCTGTTGTTTTAAAGGCAAGTCAGGTGGTCACCACAATTACTGTGTTTTAATGTTTAGGAGGGCTTGGTAACGAGGAGGCAAAGCTTAGGCCATGTAATGAGATATTGTCGATAAAATGGCCACTGTTCTGGTTAAAAATGGACACATGTATGGGATTCAGTCAATGAAGAGATTCATGAGCCTTATGTGCCTATAAGCAATCAAACTATTAAATCCAGTTGTAATCAAAGAAGGCTCTGCTATACACCAGGCCGAAGATTTGCAGAATATTTTTCTATCTTTTTTTTGCATTTATTGTCTTTTGACTAATGCAGTTCATTTTTTTGTTTTCACAGATTTAAAAAAAAACAAGTGTCTGCTTAACTGCAGCAAGTAAGATCTTCAGCAAGTAAGATCGTATGATGTGTACGACAACAGACCCGTCAAATTACACAACAGCAAATACAGCTCCACCCATTTTTCCTGGCAGAACTCAACAGCGCTGGGAAAATGGAAAATACCAGCTCCTAAGGTTTAGTATCAAGCAGTGCACTGTGTCAACGAGTGTTATAGTCAATGCACCTGTAACCCCAGCCCATCCATGCACTGACGTGGTCAAGGCAACAATGGAAATCTGGCAAAGCTGTCTCATTACCTTCACCTCCAATGGAAACAAGCTTCACTCCCTTGCTGGCAATAAAATCCAGCGCTTTGTTGACATTTGATATCTTATGTACACGCATCTTTCCTCTTTCTGGTTTGGGCAACCGTTCACCTGTTAATGAAAAATAAATACCCGTTACAAAATTCCACTGGGGTTCACTGAAATGTTCTCATTTTATTTATCAACTTACAGCCCTTCTGGCACACAAGCATGCACCCCCCCCCCCAACCCCGCAAATACACCCTCCACCTTTGGAACATGGGAGGAATCCAGAGGGGCCACACGAAGAATGTATTTTGATTCCCCCCCTCCCCCCAACATATTTACCCCTCTTCATCATCAAGGGGAAGCCGATGTAGTGACCAACGTTGTGGTCCCCCAGTGCACAGATGTCAGTGGTGCATTCCAGATGCGAGAAGGTCAGGGGACAAAACCCACTCTCCCCGCAGCCCACACTAAAGAACGGGCCCTTCTTCACATACCAACAGCTGAAATACCACACAATTCAGAAGATGTTCACAAACAGATTTCTTCAATCGTGACTTAAATATCTCTTCAGTCAAATTAAAAAGAATTAAATATTGAACTCTGATTCAACATTATTCATGAACGCAAAGCACCTTGTTATGCTACTGTTCGAACATCAGCTGAAATTTCACTCACATTCAGTTTCCAGAGTGACATTTCCCCCGTGATATTATTCAATGTACCAAAGGAAGCCAATCTTCAAGGAAGCTCACATTTTTGTAAAATTAACATGAAACATACAAACTCCCTGAAGGCCACATCAAGTTACCCAAAATTTAGTCATTGTTCAAAGGGAACAGCTGTTGAACAAAGGGAGCCGACCTGCACTGAGAATAACTGGGAGCTGTTCGAGCACTGGAACCTGGATTCCCAAGTTGGAGTGGGTGATATGAAACTGGGAGCTGTGGCATTATTTGAATGCTGGAACTTGGGAGAGGATGATACAATACAGACCATTCAAATCGACAGTTGGAACTAGAAAGCAACATGTGGTCCAGCCCTTTGTTAGTCTTAAGGCAGAGATGATTCCACTCCAGGTGACAACAATGTGCAATCCCTTTATCAAAGGTTTCACCAGGTTTTGCCAGGTCATGCCAACAGAGCGGTGTTGATACACCCTCATGTGGTCAATGTCGGTGTGGAGTGTTCTGCATGCTCGACCCACAGCCTCTTCGCTGGATACTTTGCCCCACTAAACTTCTTGTGCCTGCGTATGAGAGATAGTTCTCCATTCTCCACATACTGGGGAGTCACGGTTAGGGAAAGCTATTACAGCGTTAGCAATCTGGGTTCGAATCTGCCATTGTCTTTGTACATTCTCCCCATATCTGCCCAGTTTTCCTCCTGGTAAATCCAGTTTTCTTCCACGTCCCAAAGATGTACTGGGGGTGGGTTTGTCGTTTAATAGGTCACATGGTAGCACGTGGGAGGCATAGGCTCAAGGACCAGAAGGCCCTGCTACCATAATGTACCTCTAAATTAAATAAAATATATTTATGTTTCTATAAACCTCTTAAATGCAACTGCAGAATCCGCTTACTCCATTACTCCCAGCTGGTTAATAGTTCTGCTATAAACTGCAACCTTTCCCCTCCATTTGACTTGACAAAGTGAAAGACCTCTCATTTGCACAGATTAAATTCCATCTCTGTTGGTGATCTGTATCATAGAACATAACAGCACAGTACAGGCCTTTCATCCCCAATGTTGTGCCAACCTACGCAAACCTACTTAACAATGTAAATCTTCCCTAGCTCTATTTTTGTTGCATCCATGTGACCATCTAGGATGTGAGGCCTACCAGCCAAAAATCCCTGGATTATCCTTATTTTCTTTCTTGAGCGATTCCCCAGTTCTCTCCAGTTCACTGGTCACTAATGAGGACACAGGGATTGTCATCAAGGCCCAGTAAACTCCTCATTTGCCTATCAGTAACCGTGGATATACCCCATCAGGTCTTGGGGACTTGACCACCTTAATGCTCTTCAAAGGACCCAGCACCACCACTTTCATGATTTCAAAATGTCCTGACTCATTAGCATTCCCCACGCTGCTCTCGCTATTCTCTACAATCTTCTCTTTCATGAATAATCCACAGCATTCATTTAGTTTCTTGCCCACTTTCTCCAGCTCCAAGCACAAATTCCTTCCTTTTTCCTTGCGTGGTCTGATCCTCTCCCGAGTTACCTTCCTAAGTCGGGGTCAGGTCAGAATCTGGAAATAGCCCAGTCAGTAAGCCCAAGTGATATTTCTGCAAGCATAGGTGTGAACACTGATAAACACCAGGTGTGAAAATTGAATAAACCTACCTGATATAACTTCCAGGAGAAGCATGAGCTTAAGGCCATCCCGAAAATCATCCTCGATGTTCTCAATCTGCGTTCCTGCCTTGCGGAGATGGGAGTTACACCAGGCTGTAAAGGTCTGTGAATACAATTGACACCTCAGAATTAGGAAAACATGAGAAAGCAGTGCTCGCCTACACAAGGAGGACACTTGTGTCGGGAGGTCAGGTGAGGTGACCGAAGGAGAGGTTTATTACGCTTAAACAATTTCTTTCGAATATTTCAATATTATTTCTTAAACTATATGTTATTTTTTTCTAATGGAATACATTTATTCATTTCTATATACCATTGTTGTATTTTCAAATTATCTTCCAATTTCCAGGTTGACATTATGGGAGCCTTACATTAAATACAATAGCAAAAACCTACCGGGGACAAACATTACCTAAGGAGAAGGAAAGAAAAGAATGGACTCAGTAGAATTTTTGGTGTATTTTTGTTGAATGATAACATTGTCTGACTGGTTTAATGCAACCTAGATTGTATACCTAAAATGGATGAGGGGGGGGGGGGGGGTGGGGGGGTGGCTTGGGAGGAGGGAGGGGGGAGGGAGAAAAAGTCACTGTAAATGTGTGAAAAAGAAAAAGTGTATATCATGGCTAATGTGATTTATGGTGTGAAAAATAAAAAATTTAAAAAAAAACAATTTCTTTCCTTGCCAGCTCTTTTCAAATCTCTCTTTTGCCATTTGCCTTCCTTAAACTCTTTGATCCTCATCTCCAATCAGACAAATCTCCATAATATCAGCACTCCTTTATTTTGAAGGTTATATATGTTGGTTATTTATCTCTAACTCCGATGCAAGCTGAGTTCTTCCACCATTTCAAATCAGAATTTATTGTCATGAACAAGTCACAAAATGTGTTCCTTTGCAGCAGTCACAGCGAATATGTTTATATGAACCACCTTTCAAAAATCAAAATAGTGCACAAAAAGTCAAATTAAGGCAGTGTCTTTGCTTCATTAATTGTTCATGAATCTGATGGCAACAGGGAAGAAGCTGTCCTTGTGCAACTGAGTTTTCCACTGAGGAGTGCAGTGTGATCTGGGAATACAGATAAATTGTTCCCTTAAAGTGACATCACATGTGGATAGGGTGGTAAAGAAAGCTTTTGACATTTTAGCCTTTATAAATCAAAGTATTGAGTATTGGAGTTGGGATGTATGTTGAAGTTGTTTAAGACATTGGTGAGGCCAAATTTGAAATATTGTGTGCAGTTCTGGGCTCCTTACAGTAAGGTTATCAGTAAGATTGAAAGAGTACAGAGAAGATTTACTAGGATGTTGCCAGGTCTTCAGGTGTTAAGTTATAGGGAAAGATTAAATGGGTTAGGACTTTATTCCTTGGAGCGAAGAAGAATGAGGGGAGGTTTGATCGAGGTTTACAAGATTATGAGAGGTATAGACAGGGTGGATGCGAGTAGGCTTTTTCCACCTAGATTGGAGGAGATAAATACGAGAGGTCATAGGTTTAAGCTGAAAGGGTAAAGGTTTATGGGGAATATTAGGGGAAAATTCTTCACTCAGAGGGTGGTGGGAGTGTGGAATAAACTGCCATCTGATGTGCTGAATGTGGGCTTGATCTTGAGTCTTAAGAATAGATTGGATAGATACATGGATGGGAGAGGTCTGGAGGGTTATGGGACGGGAGCAGGTCGGTGAAACTAGCGAAATAATGGTCAGCACAGACTAGAGGGGCCAAATGGCTTGTTTTCTGTGCTGTAGCATTCTATGCCATTGGTACTGCCTGCAGCCATTAATCTGTGGAATTTTCTCTCAAACCCTTCCAACTTCAAAATGCCCTTAAAACCCATTGCTAATCAACTTCTGTGACATCCGGTCTTGTGAAGTTCTTCCAAGTTATGCTGAGATATTCTGTTGGTGGTAACAGTGTCGGTGAAGATAGGAATAGGGCAAGAACTGCACTCACTGTGACAATACATTGTTACCAATTTAATGGAAGAAAATCAGCGAGCCTCGATGGAAAACAGCACCTATCTGTTGGTGGGGAATGGATCATTAATGTATTGTCTCTGGGCATAACATGCATAGTGGACAAGACAGATAGCAGGAAATTTAAATTTAACTTAACTTTTAATGTAGAGATGCAACATGGTTACAGGCCATTCTGGCCCACGAGCCCCCCATGTGACCAATTAACCTACTTAACCCATATGTTTGTGAAAGAGTAGAAGGGTTTGGAAAGAAACTGGAGCACCCGGAGGAAACCCATGCGGACACGGGGAGAACGTCCAAACTTCTCACAGACAGAGCGGATCAAATCTAGGTCACTGGTGCTGTGACAGCATTGCGCTAAATCTATGCTAAACCTGCCACTCAAAATGAGGACCAATCATTTATTTTACAGCCACACTTTTGGGGAGTCAGGAGTGAAACTATTTGATGGTTTTCATTTTCAGAACAGAATTGCCACTTCGTTTTTCCTATACATAACTTTTTTTGAAATATTGGATAGCTGAGGGGTTTGTAAGTCTGGCATATGACTAAAATACCAAGACAGGGATTCTGAGAAGGGGCTAGTCTTTTCCAGCTTTTTTTATTTATTTATTATTTATTTTTTTCTTCCACACACACACACACACACACACACACACACACACAGTGCCTTGGAATATTTTCTCTCAATTCAGGCACTGGGCAATTGCAACTTGTTGCAGAATGCACCGGGTGTGGAGGTCCACTGTACATTAATTGCCAACAAACGTGGTGTTCTGATGGAATGGTGATGGAATAGGATTGGGATCGCAAGCCATCATCTAGAGCATTCAAGGAAATGAATTCATCCCAGATGAGGATGTGCAAGATGGCAGCAACGGGAGTGTAAGCCCCACTCTGCTTTTGGTTAAGGCAAACTGCGAGAGTTTTCCCTTGCACGGAAGCCATGCTGCGGATCACCATTCAGCCCCATCTGTGTAAAGACCCCCTTGGCCTCAATTACATTTCAAAACAGCCACCACTTCACTGGAAGTTTCCAAGCTGCTGGTGTGTCTTCACTGATGTCTGTCTTTCCTTGGGCATGTGGGGAGGGAGCTTCTCCTATTGTTCCTTTGTTCACTGTTTCCGAGTACTGCACCCTTCCACAATCTCACTGCCTTGGAGCACAAGAATAGCAGGCCATTGTTACAGGAGAAACCTACCAACTGCTTCTCAGCCGCTTGGAGTTGTTGATCTCATGATTTCCTCAGCGTTATTCATTTCCCCAGATAAATAAATAACCATCTCATGACACAAAGTCCAATGGCGTGATGAAGTTGCATGGTCAGTGTGGGCTGATTTTCCAGAAAGTCTGCCTTTATTTTTCAGAGAAGAGCAGCAGGTTATCTGTGTTCCTCAGCTGCAAAACATTCTGAGAAAATTGTACTTTCTCCTTATCGGATGCCAGCCTTCAACTTCCTCCATATTGTCAGTACCAAAATAAGGACCAGGGAAACAAATTGTGTGGCAGGCTCGTTGGCCTCCCTCCACCCACCCGCTGTTGGCTGTCATTATTAACTTATCTAATTTAATTGTATCAGGCCGTCCCAGCCAAAGAAACCATGCTGACCAGTTACACCCATAATAACCAATGAACCCCATTTGTCTTTGGAATGTGGGAGGAAACCAGAGCACCCAGAGGAAATGGGGAGAGCAGACAAATTCCTTACAGCAGTGCTGGATTTGAACCCATGATTCCTCACGGCTTGCGTGGATTGCAGTGAGAGGTGAGGGGTGAGAAGACAAGGTGGTGGGTTAACGGGTCCCAAAGTCTGTGCAAGTGGTGGCTAGTCACGCTGGTGTTCAAAATGTTGCAAAAGACAGAAGAATTCACAGGCTTGACACTAAGAAGTAAACCCTCTTTCCTGGGGTCTAGTATCCAGAGCAAAGGAGCTGACGACAATTGGGGGAAACCTGGCCAGCTGGAAATCAGGAAACACTTCTACTCATCGGCTAAGATCACTGGCTTCTCGAGGCCATGAATGCTCGGTCAACGTACATCCCCAAGACAGCCACACAGTGGCCAGACTTGTGAATGGCTGTCTTGGCCTGGCAATCTGGAAAAGCATTTGGGGAGGGGTTCTCCCAAACAACCTTGCACTGTGAGGAGAGAAGTGTAACTTGAAACGGAGGAGCAGCCCATTTGATTACTCCTAAAGGGGGGTGCAACCTTCGTCTCCCATGCCTACAAGGAAGACAGAGGTGTTCAAGTTGCAGGCACCACTCCACGTCATGGCCAGTGTTCAGAGAAACCTTTCCCTTGATGCCAAGAATGGACCAAGGTGACAGAGCAGGATGGGACAGTGGAGAGGATGAAAGAGCAGCCCAGGCAAGAGCTGATTTAGAGCAGTGTGGAACATAGAACACTGTAACATGCTAGACCTCTCGGCCCACGATGCTAGGGCAACCAATGGAATGGAATGCAATGCTGAGACACAGCTCAAGTTGGACAAGCAAGGCTCCCGTGGAGGTTTTCAGGGACTGGTCCAGCTTGGTGGGAACAGAGACCCTAAACCGCAAATTTTGGGAGGAGCTCTGGAGGCACTGGTCCATCCCACAGGGTACTCCCTTCTGCCGCTGCAGGTCTCTCTGGCCATACCCCAGACAGGTGGAAGAGAGGCAGCACTCTATGGGACTGGCGTGTTTCGTATCACCCTACCAGCAGCCCCCAAAGCACTGAAGCATTATCTCCGGCACCTGCTATCTGTGAAGATGTGCCACAGCCTGCCCATGTATGGACACTAGGATCAACAGCCCTTATGGGAAGCTCAGGCCCATGGCAGGGATACGATGCTTCTTTTCACTCTGAAAATAACAGAATCTTCTGGGTGAATCTGGACACGATAAACAGGGGGCAGAAACAAAGTGACTT
Source organism: Narcine bancroftii (assembly GCF_036971445.1). Classification (NCBI taxonomy): domain Eukaryota; kingdom Metazoa; phylum Chordata; class Chondrichthyes; order Torpediniformes; family Narcinidae; genus Narcine; species Narcine bancroftii. The sequence continues at coordinate 116,493,436 of NC_091470.1, read as the reverse complement.
CAAGACAAATGAGCGGAATTAGGCCATTCAGCCCATGGTTTGCCCTGCCATTCCACCATGGCTAATTTACTATCCTTTTCAACCCCATTCTCCTCGAAACCCTTGATTCCCTTCTTTTATTTGAAAAATTTATTTATCACGTATTAATACCAAACAATTATTCAATTATGTATGGATAATACAATATTATTCAATACAAGATGATATGAAAAAGATTATATTTTCCCCCAAAAAACCCCCTCCCCTAACGAGGAAAATAAGAAAAGAACACAACGAGACTATATATTACTCACTAATCATATTCTCTTGACAAAACTATTGTATCTCCTGATAAGTTTGAGAGGAGTGGGTAATGTGGATGGGTTTTTAATAACAAATTCCATATATGGTTCCCAAATCTTATAAAAATTCCTAATCTGATTCCTTAAATTATAAGTAATTTTTTTCTAATGGAATACAGTTTTGTATTTCTGTGTTCTGTCTGTCCATCATTATAAAATATTCTGTTTTCCAGTCACTGTTACACATTTTTTTGCTACCACTATTGCTATATTAAGAAATTTTTCTTGATATTTATCCAACGTCAATTTCACATCTTCTTCATTACCAAGTAAAAATGTTCTAAGATCCGGTTGTATTTTTAACTTTATAATTTGACCTAATAATATACTCAAATCTTTCCAAAATTTTTCCATTTTAACACAGGACCAAACTGAATGTACAAAGGTCCCTACAGACATATTTATTGAGAAATTTATTACAAATATGTATATATAATTACAAGATACTACAGTGAAAAAAATTATATAATTCAAAACAAAGATGAGAAAAAGATCTAAATATACAAATTCAATAAGTTTGGTCAATATTGTGCCAAGAGAGTGTAACAAATACAACTAATTTTCTACATCAATTATATTATACTCCATGTAAATTAAAAGGACTAAACACAAATTATTCTGATAAACGTTTGAGATGTACTATGGAAGAATACGGAAGTTTCAGAATACACTCAATCTGACAGCGGGAGTGAATTTGGAAGCGTGATTATTAACTTAGCATTAGTGACACCAGGAGATCTGGTCACTGTGCACGGCCAACATTCAATGAGATCATACCGACACACGCATAAATACAATGAACTCATGTATCAAAATTCTTACTTGCTGCAGCCACAAAGTTGTGTAAAACTTTGCATTAAAACAAGAACATTTGCAGATACTGGGTGCCTTGCACCCTTGATTGGCTGTGAGAATTGTACTTGGTCGTTGCCATTAAACTAGCATGGATCAGAGATTTGAGGAGCACGTGACCAGATCCCTAACCACCTTCACTCTGTCTGCTGCAACAGTGGGCATCTCCCAGTGGCAACCCATTTCAATTTCTACCCCATCCCCATGATGACATGTTTGGCCATGGTCTCACACACTGTGTGCCAGACTGAAACCACCCACAAATTGGAGGAACACTTCATATTCCATCTGGGCATCCCCCAACCAGATTGAATTAACATCGACTTCTGCCATCTCAATTAGCCCCCCACCGTCTTTTCCTTTATATCCCAATCATGACGACTCCTTTCCCCAAGCTCTGCATTCACAGAGCAACCCCTCCCCCGATCAATTCTCACCTTTTCTATCATGTCCAATTATGGCCCTTTTACATTTTAAAATTTAGACATACAGCACGATAACAGGCCATTTTGGCCCATGAGCCTGTGCCGCCCAATTTACACCCAATTAACCTACACCCCCAGTAGGTTTTGGAAACCGGAGCCCCCAGGAAGAACATATAAACTCCTTACAGACAGCGTGGGATTCGAACCCAAGCCACTGGTGCTGAAAAGGTGTCGAGTTAACCGCTACGCCCTCCGTGCCCCCTGTTGTCCTATGCTCCTCCCCCTGCCTTTCTTCCCTCCTCCACCAGCCTTTTTATTCAGGTGCCTGCCTACCTTTTGCTCAAACCTTGAAGAAGGGCTCAAGCCCAAAATGTTGGTTATCTCTTGTGGGACCAGTTGAGTTCCTCCAGAATTTTTATGCTTTCACTACAATCACAGCATCTGCAGATGATCATGTCTCACGCTACTGGTGTCACGGCAGCCAAATTGAAATCTAATACTCTGGGTACACCTCAACTCCACTACTATATTCTTTAAGAACAATCCATATCAATTTTTGCCAATCATGAAGTTTGGCTCTTGTAAGGTTTGCTTAAGTTTTCAATTTTCCCTTCAAAGGGAAAAAAAAATCTGTAAACCGTACAATGCAAGCAATCATTTGAGTTTCGAAATACCAGCACACGCAGGAACCCAAGGCCTGGCTGCAGACAAGCTATTTTCTGATGAGGTGGAATTGCAAACAAAAAAATTGAAAACAAAAATCAGATTTGTGTTTGCACAACAGCCACTTTCACATACCCAACTCTATACATTTCACCGGGCGGCGCGGTTGATGCATCGCCTTACAATGCCAGCGATTGGGACCAGAGTTGGAATCCCACACCATCTGTAAGGAGTTTGTATCTTCTCTCCTTGACTGCGTGGGTTTTTCCCAGGGGCTCCAGTTTCCTCCCACCCTTCAGAAGGTTCATTGGGTGTAATTGGGTGGCATGGGCTCATGGGCCAAAAGGGCCTATTACCATGATGTATATAAATTTTAAAAATACAAATCTTCTGATTCTCAGAAGCAGAATAAGTAAAAAAGGCAAGGGAAAAACAAACGATGAAAAATTTTTAAATGAAGATGTGATAGTACAGATCTATCACCAATGTACATAGTGTATATAGTTACTGTATCTAGACTGTGCTTACAGCGATTGGCTGAGAGCTAAGCCACACCTATTGTTTGGGCCTTAAAGGGTTGTGTCCCTAGCCAGGTCGGATCATTCCGGACTGGTCGGCCACCTGTGAAGAGCTCCGGTCTTTTGCTAATAAAAGCCTTGGTTTGGATCAACAAGTCTTTGGTTCTTTCGACGAGCTCTACAATTTTATTACCAAAAGACCGGAACTCTCCACCTTTAACTATGACATCCTGTACAACATTGCTAAAATGCCAAACAATGCTTCCATGACATTTAATTATTTCTCCAATTTCACAGTAGCTTCTGTAAATACTGGACAGAACAGCGTTTGTTAACAGGATTGATGCCAGTCAGTTCGGTTCAATAGCCACGTCATTATTTTAGGACCAGCTTTGTCAATCACCACCTTCAGGCACCTAATTCACTGCAGAGACTGTGAACTGGCATACAAGTTTTGCTCCAAAGAAACTTGGCTTTAAATCAGCACCTTCAGATACAAAAGATGGGGTTTCCAAGGGGAGAGAGAGAGAGAGAGACAGAGGGGAGGGGAGAGGGGGGGGGGGAGGGAGAGAGAGGGGGAGAGAGGGTAGGGTGAGAGAGGAGGGTGAGGGGGGGTAGAGAGAGGGGAGAGAGGTGGGGGGGAGAGAGAGACAGAGATCCCTCCAATTTGCAGATTTGCAGGAGGGCTCAGATTGGCAGTGCATGAGGCCAATATAGACACGTCAGTGTGGGAATGAGGTGTGAAATTAAAATGGTTGGCCTCTGGAAGCTTCTTGCTGTTGCAGTGGACAGCGCAAAGATGCTCAATGAAACTATCTCCCGGTCTGCAACCAGTGTCACAGATCATAAAGAACAGCTTTCCAGTTCCTGTGTTGGAACTCTGCACTATAAAATGCCAAAATCTGTTTATTTCAGTCTAAATATCCTTATAAACAGCATGCACTGGAACTTCACTCCCATCTAGAAATTTATTCTCTGAGCTTTTACGTGCAATAGGAGACAAAGAAAATGTATTTGTTTCAATCTTTCATTTGACCCTTCTGGACCAAGATAGCCCGATAGCCATAAACATCCTGTAATTTGAAACAAGAGAAGAACTATTGACTCTGGCTTAGGAAATAGACAGTAAGAAAGGATGTCCTTCATCTGTTAGGATTACATCTTTAATTAGAAGAGAAATATACTGGTCAATGAAACGTTAACATTTTAATTGGCTCATGATTTCAGGTCTAAAACTAATAAACATGTATAAACAAGCTTAGAATTTAGAAAGATGAGAGAAATATTTATTATGTCCATGTTGGTATATGAGCCTGTTTGCAACTTGGCTGAGGAACATGGAGTTTGAATAACAGAGATTAGCTCTAATATAATTCACAACCAAGCAAATCTGAGAAACAGAATAAAAATGTGCTCTTCTGGACTTTGTGAAAAATGAACACAAAATGCTGCATCAATCACAATTTTCCTTTAGTGGCCACGCTGTGGAAAGAATATCTGGGGTTGCCGACTGAAAACGCAGCCCTTTTCAACATAGGGGTACACTGTACGAGTGGAATGTTTTAATCCCTTCTTTCTCCATTTAACATCCTGTGCTGGAGTTCACATTTGCTCACTCAGACCCTTCACTCCACAAAGACAATTCTACTGCCAGGTCCTTGAGGTGAAACACAAGCATTTGCCATGCATTGCAGAGAGGGTAAAAAAAACAGATTTTATCTCCCTTCTTTGGTAGTGTCTTGTGGGTTCAGACAAGCTAGTGTTTGACAGTTGGGAAATTTTTTTTCAGTAAATAAATTACGAGGAACTTTAAAACACCAGCTAATAAACCCCGCAAACTACCAGATGCTGGTAAAACTATAAATAGTTCCTGCCCTTTTAGAGCATCCCTATTCTATCTTGACAATGATTTTTGAGTTTACCTGTGACAGAGTATATAAATATGTTTTTGAGAGATAAATTGGGAAAGGTTTGTTAGAGTAGGCTACATACAAACACTTTAAAACAGATATTATTTGAAACACTGGAGCTCTGTTAATGCTAGACATATCGGCTCCACAGCTTTGCAAGAGATTTGGAGAGTGTCCATGAGACTTCACTAATGGATTGTTGTTTACAAAAGCCAACAGATGAAAGATCTTGTCGGAGCCGCCTTCTGTCTGGAGTAGAGCTTGCTGTTTTAAGAGGTTCATATGGTTTTGCAAGCAGAGCGAGTCAAACAGGCTTTCTCTCTGGGAGAGAGATCATTCTATTGTGTTACAGCCAGCAGAAGCAGCTGGGACTGGAACAGGACAAGTTGACAAGCTTGTAGAAAGCCCCATTCGGAAGACAGCCTGGTCAAAGCCCTTGTGGTTCATGCAAGAGGAGAGGACTGGCTGTCTAATGTTCCACTTGGAAAAAGACAAATAAAAAGGAACTCAGTGGTGACCTGAAAGAAAGAGGTCATCATCTGGAGAAACCTATAGGGGCAAGTTTCATCAGAAAGACACTGAAGTGGCTGATTAAAAAGGAATCAGTTGTGGATGTCCTGGAACAACAAATCTCTCTCTGAAAAACGACAAGAACCTTCCTGAGTGGTAACCATTTACTTTTCAAGCACCAAAGCCTGGTGAACTTTATAAAGGTTAAATTCAGTGCACAGTATAAGAATTGCCTGCAACCAGTGAACTTGGAGGAATGAGAAGTCAGATTAGACTGCAAACTAAAGAACTTTTCTGAACTTGCACACACATTATATACACGTGCGGTTAGAATTAGAAGGGGGTCAAGGGTTAGTTAAGTTAAAATGTGATTCTGTTTTTATATTTAAAGATAATTAAAAACAACTTTTGTTTAAGTAACCATTTGTCGGTGAATATCTATTGCTTCTGGGTTTTGGGGTCCTTTGGGCTCATAACATACCCCCCCACCCAATGACTGAAGGAAATGTATTGGCAGATGACAAATACTGACTTTCTCACCTTGTCCTGGAAATGCAGTGGTTAACGCAACACTATTACAATGCTAGTGACCCATGAGTTTGTATGCTTTCCCCGTGACCGTGTGGGTCTCCTCTGGGTGCTCCGGTTTCCATAGTGGGGATCGTGGGTTAATTAGGTGCAATCCTGGCACGGGTTTCAATGGCCAAAACCAGCTTCGACTGTGTTGTAAATCTTTATTTTAAATCTAAAGATGATGCTCACACCTCAGGATAAAAAAAACTCATGGAAATTTCAATAGCAAGTATAAAAATGGTGCCACAGTAATATTTACCCCATTAATCTATTGTATAAATTGCGCTAGAGATCATATCTCTATGCAAACATCTCCCAAATTCTGCAGGGTGCTCTGATACCTTTCCTCCCACGTGGACTGTAGTGCAAGGATACTCTGTGAATACATTTACAATGTTCGTGCACACCCACCCACACATTCTACCCCCCATTCCATGGATTCAGCACTATTTACCCAGAAATTCATGAGGCGTTATTCTTGAGAAAGACCAGCTTTGTCTGGCCTCATGGTAGATGAAGCAAGTGATTTATTTCAGATGCTCCTGTGGAATATTTACACTGAAGGATTGCTGGAGCCACGGAGGTGCAGCATCAATGCAGATGGGCAGCCTCCAGGGCAACTGAACGGTCCTGCCAACTAGAGGTTGAACTGAGGTGAAGCAGCAGCAGCTGCTGACATCAGTACTGGGGCTGGTCCGAGTGTTTCCTCGAGCTCTGCTTCTCCAGGGATCCTCCCACCTCCCCACCCTTCACCCCTCGATGAAATTCTGCCTTGAACTGGTCAGAGCAGAGAGGGTTACCATGCACACCCTGATCAGCATTCACCTTGGACTCTATCCTCTCCTGCACACTCAACTGAGGGCAGAAAGTTTCAACCTGCATTGTGCTTACTGGAATAGACATTTTAGCTAACAATATGGCTCTGATCTGAAAATATAAAATTTTAGCCTTTGCCCCGCACTTGATAAATTAGCTGCCTGGTCACAGGCTGTGTTGGGGAAAAAAACAGCAAATATTTCAAAGGACAAATTCAGAAGCATCCTTCAGGAAAGAAAAAAAATACAAATAGTGCAGGAAATTTGTGGGAGGTTCTGTGGATATATTTTCTTGTCATTGACTTGTCTGGGTATCTCTCACAAGCACATCTACTTCAAAAAATAAAGCAATCTAGTTCCCATCACCAGGAACCAGGTACGCAGTCTGATTATGCTACATGCATTCTTTGAGACATTTCGGTACTACCAGACCTTGAAAATGCTTGACAGCATTGAAAATCAGTCCATTGCCAAATGAAGAGCAGAAATATCAAGATGAGTCACAAAACAAGAATTTTCATTTTACACCTTTGACCAAATTTTAAACCACCTACTCAATACTTTGAATTCCATTCAAAGGCAATGCAAAACAGATCCTGCTATTAATGTGCATCACGACCCATTAAAACTTTCACCATGTGGGCAGAACCTGCAAGACTTTGTCAAGGCAGAACCAAAACTATTCTGCAATGTCAATCCTTCATCTTTAAAGGTATTCAACAGGGAACCGCAGTTAGTGCAACATTACTGTAGCACGAGCAACCCGGATTTGAGTTCATCCGTTCTCCCTGTGTCTGCGGGGGATTCCTCCAGGTGTTCCAATTTCCTCACATGCTCCAAAGATGGGCAAAGTTCAAAGGTTAATTGGCCCCATGGGTTTATTTGGGCACTGTGAGCTTGTGGGTCAGATGGGCCTGTTAACCGTGCTGTATCTCTTTTGGGGAAAATAAACATTAACTCTTGCAAATTTCTACAGGTGGAGAGCATTCTGACCGGTGGCATCATTGTCTGGTATTGAGGTGCCAAAGCACAGGACAGGAGAAGACTATAGAGAGTTGCGAACTTGGCCAGCAACATCACGGGCATTATGGACATCTACAAGAGGTGGTGTAGCAGGAAAGCAGGCTCTCTCAAGGACCCTTCCCACCATGCCCTGTTCACACTGCTACCATCAGGAAGAATGGACAGGAGTCTTAAGACGAACAATCACTGATACAAAAAAAAGCTTCTTCCCCTCTGCATCAGATTTCTCAAATGACAGACACTACCTCACTTTTCTTTTGCACTAATTTAATTTTTTAAATGTAATTTATAGTAATTTTGCATGTCTAATGCTGCAACAAAACAACAAATTTTGTGATGTTGTTCGTGACAAACTCTGATCTTTTTCTCATCCTTTGTGCTCTCAAACATTGAAGAAAATTCAGGAATGAAGAGTAAACTCAATAGAAAAGTGTTTTTCTGGCTCTCCATCCCATAGGATGATGATGGTTCCTTTCAGTCAGTTTGTGTGGTTTGATACAAGGAGACCCCACTCCTGAGAAAGGATTTAGGTGAGTAGGGGGTTGCACAGGTCTAGTGCCACCCTCTAGGCGTCCCCTCCCGGATCCAGCTGCATGATGAGGCCCAAGACGGCTGGGGGAAGTTCTGTTGCAGTGAATGGCCAGATCAAACTTCAATGCAAGTGATGCCCTTTCCACGCTTCACGATACGTGTTTGCTAGATGGCCATTAACCCTACGAGAGGGTTCATCCGCCATATAACAGGTCTTGTTTTTCATCCTGCAGTATGTCTAGCTACACTCCGCACCAGGCAAGCCTGGTGGGGGAGCTAGTTTAGTCACCGACCACTCAACCATGCGATTGGTAGTACTGGGTTACGTAGCTGGGTAACGTAGCACCAAGACGAGTGATCTGACAAGTAACTCAATTGAAAAGAGTTAAGCAAAGCTAAACACTACAGAAGCTGAAGGTCTGAATTTTTCTTTTTAAAATATTTTAATTGAGTTTAACATAACAATCCATATGCAAAATATTAATAATACAAGGCAAAATAATAACATGTACATCTCTCTTCTCTCTTTGGCTTGGCTTCGCGGATGAAGATTTATGGAGGGGGTAAAATGTCCACGTCAGCTGCAGGCTCGTTGGTGGCTGACAAGTCCGATGCGGGACAGGCAGACACGGTTGCAGCGGTTGCAGGGGAAAATTGGTTGGTTGGGGTTGGGTGTTGGGTTTTTCCTCCTTTTCCTTTTGTCAGTGAGGTGGGCTCTGCGGTCTTCTTCAAAGGAGGTTGCTGCCCGCCAAACTGTGAGGCGCCAAGATGCACTGTTTGAGGCGATATCAGCCCACTGGCGGTGGTCAATGTGGCAGGCACCAAGAGATTTCTTTAGGCAGTCCTTGTACCTTTTCTTTGGTGCACCTCTGTCACGGTGGCCAGTGGAGAGCTCACCATATAACACGATCTTGGGAAGGCGATGGTCCTCCATTCTGGAGACATGACCCACCCAGCGCAGCTGGATCTTCAGCAGCGTGGACATGTACATAACATGAAAGTAAATGCACAATATGACAATATGACAAATATTAAATATTTAAAATTAAATATTAAATTCTGTCCCTTATTAAATGAGACTGTCTATCAAAATGATTATATAAATCAGTTAAATACTATTATAACAAATTGCAAAGGGATATTATAACCATGTAACAATTACAGTATGGAAACAGGCCATCTCGGCCCCTCTAGTCCACACCAATTTAAGTGAACTCCACTAGTGCTGCCTACCTGCTCCCTGCCCATAACCTTCCAATCCCCTCACAGCCATGCACTCATCCAACCTTCTCTTAAATGACAAAATTGACCCCACTGCAACCACCTCTTCCTGAAGGTCATTCCACTCAGCCACCACTCTCCGAGTGAAGAAGCTTTCTCTTGTTACCTCTAAAACTTTTCCCCCTAACCCTCAACTTATGACCCCTCATTCCAATCTCACCTACCTTCAAGGGTAAGAGCCTATTCACATCTACTGTATCTATCCTCCTCATAATTTTAAATACCTCTATCCAATCCCCCCTCAACCTTCTATGTTCCAATGAATAAAGACCCAGTCTACATCATCTTTCTTTGTATTCTAGATCCTGCAATCCAGGCAACATTTTAGTAAATCTTCTCTGCACCCTCTCTACCTTATTGATATCCTTCTTATAATTTGGGGTCCAGAACTGGACACAATATTCCAAATTTGGCTTCACTAATGCCTTGAACAGTCTCAACATCACCTCCCAGCTCCTATATTCTATGCTTTGATTTATAAAGGCCAGCATACCAAAAGCCTTCTTTACCACTCTATCTGCATGAGAATCCACTTTCAAAGAATGATGAACCCGTTATTCCAAGATCTCTCTGTTCCTCTTCATTCCTCAATGCCCTTCCCTTCACTGAATACATCCTATTTTGGTTATTCTTCCCAAAATGAAGCACCTCACACTTATCTACATTAAACTCCATCTGCCACCTTTCAGCCCACTCTTCGAAGCAGTCCAAATCCTTCTGCAGTCCCTGAAAACCATCCTCACTATCCACAACTCCCCCTATTTTTGTACTGTCCGCATATTTACTCACCCAATTTACCACTCCATCATCCAAATCATTAATGTAAATGACGAACAAGGGACCCAACACCGATCCCTGAGACACACCGCTTGTCACTGAAGAATCATAATTAAACCCCATAAATCCACTTATCTAAAAGAAAAAAACTAAATCTAATACTAATCTACCCCCTCCCTCTAATCAGGGTTACAAGGGAAATACCAAGATGGATCACTTCACGACCTCCAGAAGATGGATGGATTAGGACTAGAGTACCCACATCACCTAAAACAGGCCAGATATGATAGTCTCTAAATGGGCTCCAAAACTTTTCAATCTGTAACTTTTTATCTTTAATACTATACCTCATTTTCTCTCAGCTTAGTTATATCAAGTAACCACTGTGCATGAATCGGTGAGAATTCATCTCTCCATTTCATTAAATCTGTTCGTCTGGCTATCAACGTGCTAAAAGCTCAAAGTTTCTCTTGAGATGCCAATAAAAGTTTATCAGGTTCACGTGAAAACAAAACAGGGCACGTATCTAATTTAGTCTTAAAAATCATTGACGGAGAATGAAAAATATTTTGTCAATATCTTCCTAATTTAGGACACTCCCAAATCCTATGAATCAATGAGGATTCAAAAATGTTACTTTCCACAAAATGGAAATGGGGTAACATGTATTCTGTGTATTGAAGGTCTGAGCTGACCAGAAAATTTCAGAAGTGTTCAGCAGGTGAGGCAGGGAGAGAAATAGGATCAGAATCATACATCGTTGATCTTTCTTCAGGGCTGTAGGGTATTCCCACCATTATTATTTCCACTCAGTTAAGATTCCATGACTGGCTGAAGCCTTAAAGAGCTTTCAAAGAAGTTGGAAAGAAAAATCAGGTGTTGGATTTTCTACCTCTGGAGTTAGCTGTCAAATCCAATCAAGGCACATGGGCACCTTAAGGCTATGTGCCAAGGCCCCTGCTCTATTACCAAGATTGTGTAGCCAAGTTCAGCTCAATCTACAAATTCAATGACAACACCACCATTGTTAGCCAAGTAACTAGAAATGATGGGCCAGGAAACAGTTTGGAGATCGAAAATCTGATTGGGTGGTACCAGAACAACAATCTTGCTCTAAACGTCACCAAGCTTCCTGTTGGGTTTAGGAAGAGGTGGCCAAGAGACTTTTAATGGGATAGAGGTGCAGAAGCAACTATGAAGAAGGCACATTATCACCTTTATTTTCCACAAAGTCTGAGGAGATTTAGCACATCGTCAAATACTCCATGAAACTTCTACTGTGGGAAGTATTCTGAGTGGTTGCAACACAGCCTGGTTTAGAAACTCAAGTGACCAGAAGAACAGAAAGCTGCAGAAAATGGCAAGCCGAGCTAGATCCCATCACAGGTTCTGACTTCCCATCCCATAGAAGGCATCTACGTGAGGCGCTACCTCAAGAAAGCAGGAATCACCAACCTCTTCTCACTGTTGCTTTTGGGCAGAAGGTACAGTACCTGAAGTTCAGCACCTCTAGGTTCAAGAGCAGGATTCATCCAACAATGATCAGCTGTTGAAACTCCGTGCTTCCCTAACCACAAACTTGCCTGAGACCACAGAAAGATCTGTCTGCACTATTGAAACAGCTTGCACTAACTGGACCTGTGAATATTTATCCATCTACCCTTTTATTTAAAATTAAATTTTTTAATGAACATTTTAAATGTAGACATACAGCATGGTAAAAGGAAATTTTGGCCCATGAGTCTGTGCCACTCAATTTACACCCAATTAACCTACAACCCCTGGTACATTTCCAACCGTTGGAGGTAACTGGAGCCCCTGGTGAAAACCCACAAACTCCTTATAGACAGTGCAGGATTCGATCTCTGGTGCTGACCGTAACGCCAACTGTTTCTCTCTTTTGACTGCATATGACAATAAACTCTCATTGCGACCACACCCACACACCTTGTCTACCATAGCCAGATTTTGAAGTCGCAATGCAGCAGGATTAAACACCAGCATGGGCAATATCTGCACTTGCATTAGCTTAATCAGGAAACTCTAATGGTCGGCAGTGATTCACTGCTCACCACAGGCTGTTTGCAGCCTCCCCCCTTCCTCGGCATATCAAGACCAATACAGCCATGTAGGAACTCGCTTGCTCACAAAACACGCTGAAAGTGATGCATTTTGTCATATGTCCTTCAGCAAACATTCCTACCTGAACAAGTCACCCCTTACACATCATAATTCCAAATACGTTGAAAAATAAATCAAATTAAAACTACTTTCAAACCAAAATGGGATCGCAGAACCAAAGGGCATTTAGAACCAAAATGGTATTGCAGGTGTAACTATAACGCTGCATGCATGTTCCAATTTTAATTCTAAATCCGTATTAATAAGTTTGAATTAAAAATTGGTCACTGTTCTGCTGGCTGACTGAGAACAGGTCTTGGATGGCAGCAGTTCCTTTTGAAACACTAAAGTCAATGAGTTGTTGACTGTTGAAGGGGGTGGGGGAAAGAAAAGTGGGAAATCAAGGAGAGATCTCAAACTATTTTTTTAGAAGTGACCACATTAATTATTGGAAACATTTGATCTTTTACAGGATAAAAAAAATTCTTTTGTCATGAAGATTTACAAGATGTTGCCTGGCTTACAACATCTAAAGTACAGAGAAAGATCAAGGAGACTGGGACTTTATTCATTGGAACGTAGATGGTTGAGAGGGGATTTGATATGTATTTACAATTATGAAGTAAATAGATAGACAAGATGTGAGTAGACTCTTTCCCCTGAGGTCAGGGGAGGTTGGAACAAGAGGGAATAAGTTAAGGGGGCAAAACTATAGGAGAAATGTTAGAGGATGCTTCCTCACTCAGAGAGCGGTGGCAGAAAGGAATGATCTTTCAGAGGAGTTAGTTGCGGCAGGGTCCTTTCTGTCATTTAAAAGAAGGTTGGATGTGTACATGGATATGAGGGGGATGGAGGGTTTTGGGCAGAGAGTGGGGGGGGGGAACTAGTGGAGTTGTTCAAGTGAACCGGTGTGGACTTGAAGGGCCGATATGGCCTGTTTCCACGCTGTTATATGGTTATATATGTTAAGTAGAACAAAACATAAAAATGTTTTACACGAAATTGCCTCATGCCTGCCAGAAGGCAGACACTAATAGCATAGCCCAGTATCCCTTCCAGCAAGAGAAAGAGAAGCAGAGTTTCTTCAGAGACACTGAGTGTCCATGGATTTGGCTCCAGTGCTGCTGTTGCCTGCGCTGCCCCACAGACTCCTGTTCGATCCATCGGCAGCCTGAGGTACAGATCCACACCTCCGACACAAGCAGGAAGAATTCAGCCTGCAAGATGTCCATTACTGGGAAAATTGTGCCTGCTAATAATGACTGGATCAGTATCTCATCTGTGTTTTCAGCATTGTCCGTGCACAGAGATGAATTTCTGCTAGACACATTTTAACACCAACACAAGACAGACCACAAAATTGAGAGGAAGGCAGCTGGCGTGGAAGATGTTAGAGGGCAGGAATTTGCACCTGATGACATCTGGGATGTAGGTTAAACAGAAGATGCATATCATTATGCTTGGGTCTGCACCAGGAACAACAGTGTTATAACAAGCCCCAGAGAAATTACATAGCACATTCTCTTCAGTGCCAAAATAACTCGCTTGAGGTTGATTGCATTACCCTGCTTCTGATTCACATGGATGACAAAGTCCTATACTGACATGGATTGAATCCCATGTCCCCAGATACAGCATGCAACTTTTCCTCACCCAGTCCCCGGATCGATCGCTTCAGCTGAGTTAGCATGTCTCGGAGCAGCATAATGACACAGCCAAGGGCCGCTGCTACGTCTTTACTCCAGCGACCTGGGTTTGTGGGCTGCGAAAAGATTGCATATTCTCCCTACAACCAGAGGGATCACCCAGGAATTTTGCTTTCGACCCAACTCCCAAACATATGGTGGTTGACGTGTTACTTTGCATTTTTAAAAGTCCTGCTCCTGCAGGTGCCAACGAAGTTGAGGAGGAGTTAATGGACATGTGGGAGAGGATAGGTCAGAAGGAAGGAAATGGGGGCATGGGATTGCGGACAGTTGGCACAGATTCCACGGGCCAAATCACCTCCTCCAAAAAAGGATGGATATATATAAATGTGCATATGTGGGTAACCATGTGAGCTTTAAAATGTACATGTGTGTCAGCATGTAACATGCTATATGTGTCTGTGTGGTAAGTATGTGGGTTGTGTGTGGGCAGTGTGTTCAAACTTCAAAGTTCAGACTTACTGTCAGAGTACATACATGACTGTGGGACAGGCAGAATTTCTACTCAAATGTAGTGGAAAAAACTGTCCTCAAGAAAAGGTATGTATACAAAAGTGAGAAATGTAAACAAAGAAAGCAGGGCAAACAAATACAGGAAATAAATATTCAATCCAAATTTAAATATCACAGCAGATAACAGCCTAAATAGGCGTGGGACTGTTTATTCTCAGAAGCTAAGCAGGCTCACCTAGGAACACCAGGTGCTGTAGGTTTCTGTGAGGGGCACTGGGTAAAGCCTCACAAAGATAAGCGTATACAGAGCCGTTGTCATACCCACACTCCTGTTCGGCTCCGAATCATGGGTCCTCTACCGGCATCACCTACGGCTCCTAGAACGCTTCCACCAGCGTTGTCTCCGCTCCATCCTCAACATCCATTGGAGCGCTTACACCCCTAACGTCGAAGTACTCGAGATGGCAGAGGTCGACAGCATCGAGTCCACGCTGCTGAAGATCCAGCTGCGCTGGATGGGTCACGTCTCCAGAATGGAGGACCATCGCCTTCCCAAGATCGTGTTATATGGCAAGCTCTCCACTGGCCACCGTGACAGAGGTGCACCAAAGAAAAGGTACAAGGACTGCCTAAAGAAATCTCTTGGTGCCTGCCACATTGACCACCGCCAGTGGGCTGATAACGCCTCAAACCGTGCATCTTGGCGCCTCACAGTTTGGCGGGCAGCAACCTCCTTTGAAGAAGACCGCAGAGCCCACCTCACTGACAAAAGGCAAAGGAGGAAAAACCCAACACCCAACCCCAACCAACCAATTTTCCCCTGCAACCGCTGCAACCGTGTCTGCCTGTCCCGCATCGGACTTGTCAGCCACAAACGAGCCTGCAGCTGACGTGGACTTTTTACCCCCTCCATAAATCTTCGTCCGCGAAGCCAAGCCAAAGACTGGGTAAAGTGACGACTCTGCTTTAAGTGGACAAAAGTTGAAGAATTTCATGTATGTTACATTCTACATATCATAATTATGTGACAGGAATGGAACCTTTACCTTTAGAAAGTAATGTGCAAAATAAGAGTCAAATGAGTCTCTAGGCCCTTTTACACTGCCCTTGAAAGATGGTAATTAAACACCTTTTAACCGTTTCACTTACCTGTATGAATGCAACGAATGCTTGGGGGGGGGGGGGGGGGGAGGGGGCGGGTCATTTTCATTCTGGTACTTACCCGCCAAGGTAGATAGTATCAGAGTCAATGTGTTTCACATCAGCTCCGGTATAAAAGGCTTACCCACCTTCCCAGGTCGCCAACACTGTAATGCTGCAGGTCTCACCTCCTTTTGCATCAGGTCCCTGTGCAAAAGATCGCACTGAACCGACTTTTCTTGGTTCAGTGTGAACACTCTGATCTGACCCAGCTTTAAACACGGGTTGTTGACACACCAATTTAGTGAGATCTCTGTGTTAAAGGGCCACCTAATTGAGTTTTTGAGGAGTAGCAGCTGAACCTGGCAGTACAGTGTGGATCCTTGATGACTGCTGCTGCCCTCCTCTGACTGCAGCATTCCCTGTAGATGTTCTCAATAGTGGGGAGGGTTTTGCCTGTGATGTCCTGGACGGTGTCCACTACCTTTTGGAGGTCATTGCACTTAGAGGTATTAGTTTCCCCATACTAGGCTGCGATGCAGCTGGTCAGCACACTACACATCTGTCTTCTTCTTCTTCTTTGGCTTGGCTTCGCGGACGAAGATTTATGGAGGGGGTAAAAAGTCCACGTCAGCTGCAGGCTCGTTTGTGGCTGACAAGTATGATGCGGGACAGGCAGACACGGTTGCAGCGGTTGCAGGGGAAAATTGGTTGGTTGGGGTTGGGTGTTGGGTTTTTCCTCCTTTGCCTTTTGTCAGTGAGGTGGGCTCTGCGGTCTTCTTCAAAGGAGGTTGCTGCCCGCCACATCTGTAGAGCTTTGCCATACCCAATCGCTGCAAACTCCTGAGGAAGTAGAGGTGCTGACGTGCTTTCTTCATGATAACATCCATGTGTTGGGTCCTGGAAAGATTCTCCAAGATAGGGACTCCAAAGAATTTTAATTCACTCATCCTTTCCACCTTTGACCCCTCAATGATCACTGAATCATATACCTCTGATTTTCCCCTCATAACGTCTACAATCAGCTCCTTGGTTTTGGTGCTCCATTGAACCAGGTTTTCAACCTCCCTCCTGTATGCTGACTCATCTCCGTCGGCATAGTTGTAGATGGTGTTATTGTCATACTGAGCCACACAGTCGCAGGGATAGAGTGAGTAGAGCAGGGGGCTAATAACAGTCCTGTGGTGTTCTGGTACTGATGGAGATTGTGGAGATGTTCTTATCAATCCCCACAGTGGAAGTGAGAAAATCCAGGATCCAATTGTTGGAGTTTGCTGATCAGTTTTGAGGGGATGATGGTATTAAATGCCAAACTGTAGCCGATAAAGAGCATCCTAATGAATGTATCTTTGCTGTCCAGGTGTTCCAGGGCTTTGTGTAGAACCAGTGAGATGGCATCCACTGAAAACCTGTTACTAATGATAGGCAAATTGGAAGGGATCCATGTCACTGCTCAGACAGGAGAGGAGCGATATGCTTCAACACCAGCCTTTCAAAACATTTCCTCAATGTGGATGTGAGTGACACTGGTTGGTAGTCATTTAGGCAGGTTACCACACTCTTCTTGGCCATCAGTATGATTGAGGCCGGTTTCAAACCGGTGGATATCATGCCCCGCCAGAGTGAGATGTTGAAGAAACACATGAATACATTGGCGAGTTGGTCAGCACAGGCTTTACATAATCGGCTGGGTACTCTGTCCAGACCGGATGCCTTCTTCACGTCATCCACAGATAGTGACAGCAGAGGCTGATCGGACGCCATGTGCGTGGGGTGTATGTACGTGCAGGATGTGTGTGCATGCATGTGTGGGTGAGAGAGATTTAATTTATTTTTAAATGTAGACATACAGCATGGTAACATATGGCCCATGAACCAGTGTCACCCATTTCACCTACAACCCCCGGTACGTTTCAAATGTACGATTGAATTTATGCAATGTGTATGTGTAGGTATGTGTGTAATATGTGTAGTGCAACATTCATTGTATACAGTACACTGCCGTCCATAATGTTTGGAACAAAGGTGTGGAGAGTTATGGGCCGAATGTGGGTAAGTGGGACTAGATGGGAGAAGATGTTCGGCATGGACTAGTAGGGCCAAACTGGCTTGTTTCTGTACTGTAAGTGGTTATATGATCAATATTATATGGTTAAAAACACAAAATTCTGGAGAAACTCAGCAGGTCAAACAGTGTCCTTTATGTAGCCAAGGCAAAGATACAGAACGGACGTATCGGGCTTGAGCCATCCATCAAGGTATGGAAAAATATCAATTGGCGCCCGAAAGGAGGGAGGGGACAGTGGTAAAGTGGGGGGGGGGGGGGGGGGGGGGAGAGAGACAGGGCAGAAGAACTAGAAAGGCAGGAAAAGGGGGAGGGGGAAGAAAAAGTGAGCAGGTTTAATGGAAAGCAGTAAAGTCAATGTTAATGGCATCTGGCTGGAGGGTGCCCAGACGGAAAATCAATTTCCGGATGGTCAGGGTGGGTCAGTACACAAGGCCATGGACAGACATATGAGCGCAGGAGTGTGACCCTGAATTGAAATGGTTGGCCACTGGGAGGTTGCTGTGGTTGCAAACGGAGCAGAGGTGCTGAGCGAAGTGATCTTCCAGTCTGAGACCTGTCTCTCCGATGTAGAGAATGCCACAAAGGGAGCAACAGTTGCAGCAAATAAGTCCTCTGGATGTACAGGTGAAGTGTTGCTTCACTTGAAAGGCTTGTTTGGGGCCCCAGACCGTGGTGAGGGAGGAGGTGTGTGCCTGCGGGCACAGGGGAAAGTGCCAGGGGTGCAATGGGTGGGAAGAGATGAGGGCACGAGGGAATCACAGAAGGAGTGGTCCCTCTGAAAGTTGACTGCCCAGAGACACCATTCCCCATCCATAAGTTGACAGATACCCAACTATATCAAACTGAATTCATTTGTTGGGTTAATAATTTCCAGTGTAGGGCCACACTTCTGATGCCTCCCCTCCCACTGAGGAGCAACTTTGGCACTATTAAACTCTCACACTTGTCTGTGTACTTGCGTGCAAACATGTGTCAAGTTGCCCAAGAGGAATGGAGAATGTTCTCTTGTTGTAATTTTCAGGTTGAAGCAAATGGGGTACGATGGGGAGGAGATTGATCCTCAAGAAGGTGAAATTTAAAATGCAATGTATGCAATCAGGTAGAGTTTGATCTAATTAATGAATGCATTTGATGTCTGCACTGTTGCTTAACTGGATAACTGGATGTCTCCAATGTACACATTTGAAGCCACCACACATTTCTTACTCAAAGTCGCAAAGCTTAGCTTAAAAAGCCAAATAGTTCAAAATAAGCAGATGCAAATAATTCTAGCTACATGGCAATTAATCTTGCAGTCCGTTCTTCCAAATAAAATAAATCAAACCTACAAGGGTGTACTTTTCTCAGAATGAAGTACCTGCATTCACTTCCTCCCATGGAACTATTCTCTGACAGGAGGGCTGGAAAACAGACATGGTGAACCTATTTTGCTTTTTGCTTCCTCAATGCATCGCATGCTGAAACATTTTGAAGTTCCAAGTTCAACTTGCACTGCGAAAGCTCACTTTGGGTGCAAGCTGCGCAAATTCTGCTTTTGGTCTAAAATGGGAAATGCCATTCAAATAGGAAGTAGCATCCATCCAGTCCAAGGCTCCCTAAGGACAGAACAGATTCCCTTGTGTAGCAAAACTCCATTTGTGCTCTTCTAAATCCACAAGAATAAAGACGTCCCAAAAACAATTTCCCCCATAACTCTGGCTTTGCAGTCATTTGCAAATAAACAACCACCTCCTACATTAATGTACAATTCTTGCTTGCATTTAAACATCTGAGCCCACTTGCACTTTTCTGTTTTGGACCTCAGGATGCCAAGCTATTGAGGAGCTCACATGAAATCGCTCCTCTGGAACTATAGTTACGTGCAAGAAACTCACTGAGCTGTAATGTAGGAACAAAAGCAAACTAAATAGGATCAGATTATGGGCAGCACGGTTGGCACAACGCCTTTACAGCACGTGCAACCAGGGTTCAAATCACACGCTGTCTGTAAGGAGCTTGCACATTCTCCCCGTGTCTGCGTGAGTTTTCCCCGGGGGCTCCAGTTTCCTCCCACTGTTCGAAAGCACTGGGGGTGTAGGTTAATTGGGTGTAAAGTATGTGGCACAGATGTGGGCCAAAATGGCCTGTTACTGAGCTGTATGTCTAAGTTTAAAATTTTACTTTAAATTTAGATTCTGCTCTTCCCTGATGTACAATAGTCCTGGCATCAGAGACAGCTCAAATATTCTGCTTCATAAATAATACTTAAAACTGCTTGTCAGTTTTGCTGCCACTGACCCCAATGTCGGGTAATCTGCCATCAATAATGGGTGCAACAGATGGCAAATCAATCTTCTATTCCTTAATCTGTTCAAGGCACAAAGCCTGTTCGATGACAGAATACAAGCATCTCCTGAAGCAACACTGATCTCTATATAATTTCTGGCGTGGCCAAAACTAAACGATAGCAGTGCTGTGGACAAATCGAACAGGCAGTGCAGGAGAAAGAGTGAATAGCTCTGAGGCGATAAAGGGGGCAGTGAACAAGCACGGAGAAGTTGCTGGGTGGGAGAATACTGCTGAAGAGCATAATAGATGCACAAGTTGAACATGAGGCCACGACAACCCAAAAGGACCGACGGGTTTCCAGAAGTACCGATCTGTATTCTGTCAGCATGGTTCCAATACTCACGAAAGCAAGAAACACGGCCTATAATGTCTTTACTCATTGAGGCACTTCCGCTCATATCTAATTGTTTCCATGGTTCTTCCACCGCCAAGGGAAACATACTGGAAAACTGGAGCAACCCACAAAGTGCTGGAGGATCTCAGTGGGTCTAACAGCATCCGTGGAAGGCAATGGATCGTCATCGTTGGTGGTGCGGTTAGTATCATGGTTGCAGTGCCAGCAGGTTGGGTTCAAATCTGATGCTGTCTGCAATGAGTTTGCACGTTCTCCTCATGACCTGCGTGGGTTTCCTCTGGGTGCTCCGGCTTCATCCCACGTTCCAAAGTCGTGTGCAGTCACATAGGTGTAATTGAGCTCATGCACCAAAAGGAATTGTTACCGTGCTGTGTTGTTAAAATTAAAAATAAAAAACTTTGGGCCAAAGCACAATCCTGATGAAGGGGTCCGGCCCAAAACATCGACCATCCGTGCATGCTGAGTTTCTACAGCTTGTCCAGCTGGCAGGATCACCAGTGAGATATTGCCAAAAATCTGTAATTTACTCTTGGGCTCCAGCTCCAGCTCCAAGGCACATGGTAGTCCAGAAATTACAAGCCAAGAGTTGCTCAGCTGTTCACACAAATTGTGGCAAGTCCCCCTGGGTCTTCAAATCGCATTCGTGGAAGACCGTATATAATTGGGATTTAGTGTGAATCCAAGTCCAGGCCCTGATTCAAGTGATGTTGTGATGGTGGGGGAAAAAAGAATTCATCCTCTGCTCACAACCACATTAATGGTATTGGGGTCTGCAGACGCTGGCAAATTGGAGCCATGCACAAAGTGCTGGAAGAACGCTGTGGGCCAGGCAGCATCCGTGGAAGGCAGTGGACAGTTGACGTTTTGGGTCCAAACCTTTCATCAGGAGTATCAATAAACGGGCAGATGCTATCACTTGCCAGCCTGACTACCCCCCAGCCCTTTCAACTGGCTGTTGGCCCGTTTCTTGCTATTCCTGATGAAGGGTTCCATCACAAAACGGCAACCATTCATTTGCCTTCCACAGATGCTGTCTGACCCGCTGAGTTCGTCCAGCACCCTGGGTATTCTTTAATTGTTATTGCAGCACTGCAAATAAATACCTTGATCCAAAGGCCTTTGAGCATTTTAACCTTCATGAGCAATTGGTAATTATTAACGCTGGAACAAGATAGATTGCATCATGCAGGTCAGGTACACGAGTTAGTGAAACCTAACCGACTATTTTACTACAACCAAAAAAGCAGAAAAGGGAGACATAAGACATAAAACAAGGGCCATGGAATGACTCACCGATAGCACAAAACAATCTGATCGCTCCAGTGTGGGATCAGTTGCTGAAGTGATAAACTGCCAGCAGAATTCTGCAAGTCCTGTCAGGTCTGGCACTCAATTATGAATTAGACTAGCCCACTGCTCCACAGGCAGCTCTTCCAAACTATGACTGCATACACAAGACTAAGCAGACTGACACTTGCAATGCATACTTTATTAACTACTAAAATCACATTCCTTCCAATAACTGAGAAGCTGTAATACCTGGGGGGTCTGAACTCTGTTGCAATCATTTCATGCCATGTTTAAAAGAGAATTTTTTTTGGAGATGTCATCATTGACATGGAATAAACAATCTGCTGGTGGAACTTGGAATGGTCAACACATCAGACTGGAACCCCTTAAGGCAGGGGTTTTATGGAGTTCTCCGGTACATCATCACAGGTCAACGGCAGGCGCCATCTCACTGGCCCTCCACTCTGCGTTAGATCATCTGGACCACAAAACCTACATCAGACTGTTGTTTACTGACTACAGCTCAGTGCTCAACACCATCATCCCAGCAGAACCTGTCAAAGGAAAGGATCTGGGGCTCTGTTCATCCTTCAAATGAACTGGAGGTTCCTCGAGGAACCTCGACTTCCTCATCGGCAGACCCCAATTAGTGTGGTTGGGACACATCATCTCACTCCACGGGGCACCCCAAGGCTGTGTGCTTAGCCCCTATACACCCGTGACTGCCTGGTTTGGAAATTCAGGTGCTCAGGAACTCAGAAGGCTCTAACATAGCTACGTCCATCACAGGCTCCAACCTCTCGTCCGCTGCAGATATCGATGTGAGGCCCCGACTCAACATCGTAAAGGACCCCCACTTCCCTGGCCACAACCACTTCTTGCTGCCAGCTTCAGGAAGAACGCACAGAAGCCTGAAGACCAGCTCCTCATGGTTCAAGAACTGTTTCCCCCACCCCTCAAGCTGGCTACCAGGCTCTTTAACCTCCTCTTACCACTGTTAGGTCTGCTTTGTTCATGAATGAGTGAGACAAACACCAGGCTGAGTCGAAATCAGGGTTCTTTGTTCTTTATTACCGGATTGTAACACTTGCGACTAAACATGTTAGTCGGAGAATGCATTCTGCCGTTATCAGCAAAATGGTGATTTTTTATACCCTTGGATACATGCTTAGAACATCATCATATCATTACTTGTCCAATGACTAAAACTGTTGCTATCCTTTCCCTGCTAGCTTCCTGCCTCTCAATCCATCAATGTCTCTCTTATCTTGTAAGTACAAGGATGCATTTACATCTTGTTACAGCCCTGTACAGGGCAGGGTAACTCCTTACACATTCCCATCTCATGATGTTTTACCTTACACCACCCTACCATAACTATTCTGGGACCACCAAAAGGTCTGTCTGCACAATTGCGCAGCACTGTAAATATCTATCTTTTATATTATTTTTTTCTGTAAAGTAATTTAATGTTTACTGTTGAAGGGGGATTTTTCTCATACAAAGTACCTGCTTTGCCTCAGTAAGAATTTTGGCGCATCTGTACTATACATGACAATAAATTTATCACCAAAGTACATACGATTTGAAATTGACAGCCTATTCATGAAACCAACAACTACAACTGTAGGCATAGATTTTAAAAATAGATAACAATACAAAAGATGATAGCTCATAAATATCACAATTCTTAAGGTGTAAGTGTTACAATTAGTGCAGACAGGTTTCATGTACTTATGTGTATGACAATAATCTCACTCATTGTGTCGCGGTTAGTCCAATGACCCAGGTTGAAATCCGACGCTGTCAGCAAGGAGTTAATACGGTCTCCCCGTGTCTGTGTGGGTTTTCTCCGGGTGCTGCAGTTTCCTCCAACCCTTCAAGACGTATGGGGGCTACAGTTTAATTGGTGTGTTAAGGGGGCATGGGCTTGTGGGCCAGAAGGGCCTGCTACCACGTTCTACACCACGTCTCATTTATCAGGAGAGAAACTCCTGATTCAAGAACTCTTCATCTATGGTTTGCCCAATTTTTAAACCTCTGCCACAAACAATTCTTTTTGGAAGTGACCTTGGAACAAAGAAAGGAAGTCAGGCTTGCTTCCAGGAAAGAACTGCCTGCCTGCCCCACCTACTGCCCCTAGGCCAATGGTGCATCGTGCAGAACTAACTCACTGCTGTCTGCTTCCTCAACCAGCTAATGTCCTTCCACCCCACCATTCATCAGCTGGAATTGCAAAGGCCAGATCCCAGAGACTAGCAAGAGGATAAGGTTAAGGCTGGCAAGTTACACTGCATAGCTTGCACCATGACCTCCTGCCTTGTTATTCATTCTCGACCAGACATGCTAAAATTCACCACCATTGACAAACACCTTTGACCACGTCCATCAGGCTGTGATCAGCACAGAACATCCTGAAAGCAAAGCCTCGATGGATACTATGGGCTGGTTCCCAGAGGAGACCATCCAGTTCATCAAGCAGAATACGTCATTGTCAGAGCTCACCAAAAACCCTGGCTGGTGGTGAAAGGAGCCTTCCTGGTCAGGTCCTTCCTGCACAAAAGGAACATCACCCACAATGCACGGTGTCCCTGAGATAACTGCTGTGGAGTGGAGACAGTCACACACCTCTTTGCAACCTGCAGATTTGCTAGGAGTGTATGGAGAAAGATACAAAGGTCTTTATCACAGTTCGTCCCCAGCAGCAGTGTGACAGAGAATTTGCTGATTTACAGACTGATGCAGAGGACGCACTCAGAGACAGACATCCAGAGCTGCTGGAAGATCATTAACTCAGTGATAGACACCCTTTGGTCTGCCCGAAACTTGCTGTTCTTCCAGCACACGGAGATGTCGGTGAGGGAATGCTGCTCACGGGCACATTCCAGGCTGCAGGAGTACATGCTGAGGGATACACTGAGGCTTGGTGCAGCCAACATGAGGGCACTGTGGGGAAGGACCACAGTCTAGAGGCCATTGAGAAGCTGAGACCGAGGGGAAGTGCCTTAAACAACAGAGGGGAGAGTATCGACAAAGAACTACAATGTTGTTAAATAGAAACATATGCTCATTGCTGGAAATGTAAGGATGGGAAATGACCTAATGGTTTTCTTTTTGTAAATAATTTATTGTACATAAAGTTTATTTTGGGGGGGCAGGGAGGAAGGAGTTTGTGTGATCATCACCTGAGTCGTCTTCCAGTTCATACGGGAACCAGGATGGAACATCTCCAAAGGAGTGGCCATGTACAAGTCGCCAGACCACGGGGGGGGAAGGAAGCACCCAACGTGGTCCTCATCCTGATGACCCCCTGTGTGTGGCTGCACCAAGTGCTGTCTTATGCTGAGGTCCCGAGGATTGCCAAGGATGGGTTTTGTACATCATTTTATTGTGAGTGAATTTATTTTTTGAAAAATAAAGTAGGTGAGAGATCAACAACCTTGTGATTTCACAAAACAGTATGAAAGATATCCCTCTGTGGGGATTGAAGATCACATCATCCTCATTTGCTTAACATTTTTAAATTATTGAAATAATTATACTTTGAATATACAATTCATTAAATTGTTTAAAAATTAATAAACTTCCAATGCAATGAAAATGATGAGGAAAATATTTTGAGGAGAAGGTGCAACTAAAGGACTGAGATGAGGAGAAACACCTTTACTCAGAGTTGTGAACTTGTGGAACCCCCTAGCACTGGAAGTTGTTGACATCTGGTGATGTGACCCTTCTGGCAGAAGGATTGGTGGGGGAAGGGGGGAGAAGTGGAGGGAGAGCAGGAACAGGGTATGAAATTCACGTGATCACATTGAATTGCAGAGAAGGCTCGATGGGCAAGATGACATTCTCTTGCTCCTATTTTTTAGGATTCTGCAAAAGAGACTCAAGTACTGACGATTATTACTTGGCCACATTTGGGTCAGCACCACGGCATCGGGCCGTCACGTTTAACAGCCAGCTTTAATCACTGACAGACAGCTACAGAAACCATGAAGCCGTCAAACTTGCAATAATTGCATTTTTATTGATTTTCATCATCAACTGCTTACATACCCTTCGCAAAGCAAAACTTCACTGGGACTGGTGTTGTTCAGCCGCATGAGGAGATATTAGAAGAAACAAGTTGAAGAAAGGTAGGGCAGTATTTCCAGTGCTTTGGACCTCAGGAGCTGGAAGGAGCAGCAAATAACCATGGAG
This sequence comes from Narcine bancroftii, assembly GCF_036971445.1. Classification (NCBI taxonomy): domain Eukaryota; kingdom Metazoa; phylum Chordata; class Chondrichthyes; order Torpediniformes; family Narcinidae; genus Narcine; species Narcine bancroftii. The sequence goes on along the minus strand of NC_091470.1, from coordinate 116,467,556 downwards.
TGCCAGAGATAACAGCTCCAGAATTAAAGGAATGCAGACTCATTGACCAAGGATCAGTCTGATAAATAAGGGATTTATTTCCAGACTTTTGTCAAGGAAAGCGATAGAGTAGGTTGCCAAGGAATTAAGATTCCAAATGAGACCCACAAGAGAACAGGAACAAGCCCTTGAGCCCATGTGTCTGACAGTAACGATGTCCAAACAAAACTAAAACTCTGCTGCATGCACCTGATGGATATCCCTCTATCCCTTCACACTCAAGGGTAAATCTGGAAGCCTCTTCAATGTTTGTTGTATCTGCTTCCACACGTTAGGGTTAGTCTGGCAGCCTGTTCCAGGCACCCACCTCCCTCAGTGTAAAATGTATGCCTCGCTCATCTCCCTTAAACTTCCTCCCTCCTCACCTGTAATGTGTGATGATTTCACCCTGGGGAAAATGATCTAACAATGCCTCTCATAATTTTTATAAATCCCCCTCTGACTCCAGAGAAAATACCCCAAGCTTGTCCAACCTTTCCCCATTTGAGGAGATTTGGTTCATCACCAGACTCCTGCAAGTTTACGTGGAGAGCATTCTGGCTGGTGGCATCACTGTCTGGGACGGCGGTGCCATTGCACAGGACAGGAAAAGACTCCAGAGGGTTGTTAACTCAGCCTGTCCCATCATAGGCTTTAGTCTTCACTCCCTTGAGGACGTCTACATGAGGCGGGGTCTTAAAAAAGCAGCCTCTTGCCTCAAATACACCCAGCCACGCCATGCCCTCTTCACTCATGGAAAAGGTACAGGAGCCTAAAGACGAGCACTCAGTGGCAAAGGGATAGCTTCTTCCCCACTAAATAGAAATGAACCACAGACACTACCACATTTTCTCTTCTTTGCACTATTTTTTTAAAAATGAAATTTATAGCAATATTTGCACTGTGTGATGCTGCCACAAAACAACAAATTGCCTGACATTCATTACAATAAATAAATCCTAATTCTAACTCATACCCTTGACATTCTGGTGAACTTCTTCTGTGCCATTCAACTGGTGGTCAAAGTCTTCTCAATATTTAACAGGAGACAATTTCTCCACATTCACATTATAATGCAGAGGCAACGCAGCAGGTCAGGAGAGGCATTGGTGACATTGAGCTGGATGGGTCACATACTGTTTCGTTGCTTTGTGTCAATATGAGAAAGCAGTGATTAGAAGAGAACACGGGGCCAACTAAAGATCCTTGGGATACAAGAGGGACCAAATGGAAGATTGACCCCAGTCTTGAACTGACAGAAGGAGGAAAGGGATCGAAGAAGAATGGCCTAAAGGCCAAGAGGGAATTTGAGGAGGAAGGGCTGAGCTACATTTCCTTTGGTGTAATCACACAGGGTGTCACGAGAGACTTTGATGAAATGTTGCTCTTGCTCTATGGCAGGTGTGGAAATTAGATTGGAGAGGTTTGAAGAGCACAGTCCGGGAAATATGGGTAAAGAAATGGGCGTCACGTGAAAGGGAGGTGAGACAAAGGTTTGCAAAGAAGGGCTAGAGGGGTGGATAATAATGTTGTACTCGAAGGGGGGGGGGGTCCATCAGCCACAGAGAGGGAAGCATTAAAAATATCATTTATATGGGATTCGGGAAATGGATGTAGGTAGTGCAATAGAGTGGTGAGAGCCACAGGGTGAAGTTCAGAAGATCAGATTTCCGATTTATCGTCACCATCACTTACATCCCTGAGATTCTTTTGCCTGCAGGCCAGGGAGAATTACTGGTTATTGGTAGTGCAAAATAAACTGTACATAATGTACACACGTAAACACATGTAAACAACTGATTGCACAATATAGAGAAAAAAAAACAAATAAAGTGCACAAGTCAGAGTCCTTAAATGTGTCCCTGATTGAGTTGGTTGTTGAGGAGTCTGATGGTTGAGGGGGAGCAGCTGTTCCTGAGATGAAACACAAAAATATGCAGACACCATGGTTGAAGTAAAAACAAAGCTGGAAAAAGTCAGCAGGGTCAAACAGTGTCTTTTCTATAGCAAAGATTAAAATACACAACTGACGTTTTGGGCCAGAGCCCTTTAGCAAGGTATGGAAAAATGTTCCTGAACCTGGTGGTGTGAGAGGAATGAAAGTGTTCTGTTCTCGGGCAGAAAAAATCTTGGAAAAATAGTTTGGCTTGAGTAAGATGTGAAACAGTAAAGGGCAGCAAATTGGATTGCTTCAATCTTATGACAAAATCCAGATGGATCAAGGCATTTAAGAAAGCAACCTCTAGAAAAAGGTGCTTATATTTTAAAATTTATGCATTTCTCCATGATCCAAGAAGAGTAAATCATTTTGACAAATAAGAGCTGGTCATGCCATTCGCATCCTGCAGTCTGGCCAGACTCCATAGTGGGCACCGTGTTCCCCTCACCCATCGCATGCATTGGAGTTCACCTCCATGTATCCAAAGAGGGTAGTGCCATGGAGTTGCAACAGGGATAAGGGAGAGTGGCTGTTCACTGAAGTCCAGGTCACAGTGATAGCCAAAGACGTCTCATAAATCAATCGCAGTTGACAAGTAGCTTCAGGAAATTAGAAAAGCACATTTCTTCAAGCTCTCAATCAAATTCCATGACTCTGCCTGCAATTTTCTGTTCTGGTCAAACAAAAACGGTGCTGCAGCATCCAAAAGTCATAATATTCATAGCCACTTGCTGGAACCAACAGTTCCAGGAACTGCCATGCACTGGTTAAGCAAAGGCTGAACAACAGGACGGGCGCATCAGTGTAATACCAAGGTAATCACCCGGGCACAATTCCACAACCTCGGCGGAGAGCAAAAAGAGACCCAAAGAGCCACAGAAAGTCTGAAACGGATGGGGGGGGGGGGGGGGGTGGAGTTAAAATCTGAAATACATACACCAGATGGGATAGCGCCAGACCAAATAGAAAACTAAAATCGCAGAAGGCTTGGTGATTTGTAATTAAGGAAGTCGTCTAGACAGTACAGATCTGGTGGAGGGTGTGAAAAGCTGAGAAAGTTTGAACAATTTACTAAATCTGTCAACCAATGTCAAGAAACACAGAATCCTCTGGAGCTACCTCAGCAATAGCAATGCCAGACTGCAGCCAAACTCAGCAAGGATCTCTGTGCGTAACACTGCCTTCGACAGGGCTTCTTAATCAAGACAGACAGCAAGCCAATGGGCTAATGGGAACACCATTATTTCCTGTTGAAATCTTCCAATATTCTTTCCAAAAATAAACTTTATTCACAATAATATTACGTTTAAAAAATATGCAAAATCTTGTCGCACCCTTCGTGTCACATTCATACATTATGTGGCTGTGACATTCATCCTCTAATTTGCTTCAGAGCATCATTGCTGCCACTGTGGCTCCCCATCCTTTGTTTGAGGGATTTCCCCTCCAGTCTCAACCCCTCAGTGCCTATAGATGTGGCTGTGATGTTTCATTACCCGATAAGCTGAACACCTTCTATGCCCACTTTGGAAAGAAGATCCAAACGGTGCCTACTGGAATCCCTGAAAAGGCTGAGGACCCCGTGATATCTGTCTCTGAGGGTGACTGTCAGAACATCATTCAAGGCATCATTCAACCCTTGCAAGGCATTAGGCCCTGATGGCGCACCTGGCAGGGGACTGAAAATCTGCCCCAACCAACTAGCTGGAGTGTTCACTGACATTTTCAACCTCTCATTGTTGCAGTCAGAGGTTCCCACCAGCTTCAAAAGTTCATCAATTATTCCTGTGCCCAAGAAGTGTAGTGTAAGCTGCACAACAGTAATCTTCCGTTCAACATCAAACCAAGGAGATGATTGTGGACTTCAGAAGGAAATCAGGGAAACATAACCCAGTCCTCATCAGCGACTCAGTAGTGAAGAGGGTCAAGAACTTCAAATTTCTCATCGTTAACATTTCCAAGGATCTGTCCTGGAGTCTCTACCTTGATGCAATCGCAAAGAAGGCTCGCCAGCGGTTATACTCTGTGAAGTGCCTGAGGAGATTCAGTATGTCACCAAAAACTCTCAAAAGGTTTTACAGGTGTACCAAAGAGAGCATTCTGGCTGGTTACATCACTGCCTGGTATGGAGGGGTCAACTCTCAGGACAAGAATAAACTCCAGAGGGTTGTTAATTCGGCCTGTGACATCACAGGCACCAGACTTCACTCCAACGAGGACACCTACATGAGGCGGTGTCTCAAAAAAGCAGCTTCTATCCTCAAAGACCCCCCACCACCCAGGCCACTCTTCACTCTGCTACCATTGGGGAAAAGGTTCAGGAGCCTAAAGACGAGCACTCAGTGGCACAAGGACAGCTTCTTCCCCTCCGCCATCAGTCCTGAATCATCAATGAACTCCTAACCTATTATTATTTTTTATAGTAATGTTGCAAGATGGTTATAATATGAATGTTTACACTGTGATTCTGCTGCCAAACACCGAATTTCATGACTTGTTCACAACAATAAATCCTGATTCTGATACCACCCTCACGTTGGCTGCACCAAGCCTCAGCTCATACTCCTGCAGCTTGGAATGTGCCAGTCGACAGCATTCCCTCATCGCCATCTCCAAGACCAACAGGTTTCGGGCAGACCAAAGTGCACCTTTCACCGAGTTGATGGTCTTGCAGCAGTTCTGCATGTCTGACTCTGTGTGCATCACAGGGACCAGCCCGTAGATCAGAAATCTCCAGTCATGCAGCTGCAGGGGATGAACTGTGACAAAATCCCTTGCTTCCTTCTCCATACACTCTTAGCAAATCTGCCTTCAGCAAAGAGGTGGGCGACTATCTCCACAAAGACCCTGAGTTGATGATCTTCCAGCAGTTCTGAATGGTGTTTTCTCCTAGTTTGCGTAATGGAGTCAAGCTCAGTCCACACCTTCCCCTTTAGGTCACATTTACTTGCCAACAGTAGTGCACTCCAGCAACACCCTTTGTTTGCACTGTTCCAACAATGCTTCAGCTGTGTAATCTCAACAGAAGCTGCCTGCCTGTTCGGTGTTTACTTAAAACAGACCGACTCTGGGAGCTGGACTGGAGCCAGGAATGACAGATTTTGATGTGTACTCGAATCTTGGCCAATCACAGCGAGATTAATCAGACCACTGAGGCAAGAACCCATTCATTAATGTTTACATTCTGATAGGCAGGCAGGTTGATGTAGCTCAATACTGAAGTTGTCTCAAGTGGAAAGTTCCCTCCTTTTAAACACATTTTCCATTTCCAGCCTGATTTTGTCAAAGCTTTTCTGGTTTCACCATTTCCCACATCCCAACACAAAGAAACCTTTGACATTGCTTTGATTTGGAATACTAACACCAGCTGGTGATCAAATGCAACTGAGCAGCCACCTCTTTGGGCTTCAAGGCATACAGGGTGAACCTTCGCCCCCTCCGTGCAGCCTGACTCGAGATCATCCGCCAATGGGTCCAAGGTTTCCGCTCCTCGATGGGCCAGATCATCTCAGAGATGACGCGCTGCAGACAGCAGTTCCCACAGGAGTGCTTGCCATCACTGGTGCAGAACAAAGAACAGAAGCAACAACAGGCCAATCAACCCCTCAAGCTGGGCTTTTTCCCGATGACTGATCCGGACTCATCCACCTTTGAATCCTCAGCAGGTTGTGCTGCAGGGCACCAGGTGGACCTCTTCAAACTGCACATCTTTGCGTTCTTATATCTCACAGAGATATTGAACTGTAACAAGCCCAATGTTGCCTTTTGTGTGCAACCCGAAAACTCAGGATACTCCACCTGAACATAGGTTGTACAAGGAGGGGATGCAACCTTTCCTCTAACATCATACACCTTACTTTTATTTATGTTATTACATGTATGAGTACATGCAAATCTCCACCCTCCTCACTCATCAACAGGGATACAGTAAGGCTAATATTAGCAGACCTCGGGGCTAGTCCTACAACACACTGTCAAACAAGACCTCTGTTTGGGCCCCTTTTTTTCTCTCTCTCTGCTTCAACAAGAAGCCAACTTCTCTTTAACTGTGCCACTACTCCATTCTCAGACCTCGCCCCTCTGGTTCTGTGTCAGAAATCCCTAGAACCACAATTTCTGCAATTCTGTTCCTCAACTATGCCTTCACTTTTTCATGGCTGTTCATCAAGGACAACAATAAATGGCCCTCCCGAGTATCCTCTCATCATCCTTCGCCTCTCCCCTTACTGGTCCCATACAAATACTCCCTCCCTTTTGCACTCAAAAGCCCCATTTCCACTGGCACCCTGTCCCAGAAATTAACTGGGAATTTGCTGGGACAGGATCCAGTGGAAAAGGAACACTGTCCGAACATCAGCGTCAAATGACGTCATTTCACGCCAGGAAATAACTACCTTCACCCTTAATCATATCCCCGGTGTTTGCTGATGCCAGCGAGCTGATTAAAAACCAGTAGAAAAGGGACAGCAGAAAGTCACCTATTTCCAGTTGAAGGTAGAACACTCCAATCCCTGGGGATGAGTGTGTTCAGTGGAAAAGCAATTAGTGTCCCATTTAAGGGTGGCCCAGTGGAAACTGCACAAAGGGCTTCTTATCTTGGAGCCCTTCATGGACAATTAACTGGGATGCCAGTGGAAAAGGGGCTTATGAGTCCTGTCCAATGGATCTGGCCCAAAATGTTGACCATTCCTTTTCTCCCCACCAATGTGGCTCTAGTCACAGAACTACCCCCACCCCCCCCCCCCCCCCCCCGAAGGCCTTTCCCTTTAATCCTTGCATTTCCTAGTCTTCCTCCTGCAATACATCCTGTGGGATGACAACTAGGAGCCAAAGGGAAGCTCTTAGATGCAAGGTTGTATTTGCTACTCACCTTCCGACCTTCTGCCCAACTCACTCATTCCAAATGTCTGCTGAGCTTGTTATATTTGCCCCATTCTGCCCATATCTAAACCATTTCCATTCAGCTATCTGTCTAAACATCATAAACATTGCAATTGTACCCATCTCTACAGTTATTTCATTCACCCACCACCCTTTCCATAAAAATGGCTGGCTTATTATCATTCTCCTCTCATACTTTCCAATTTTAGATCCCCTATCCTGAGAAAGAGACAGTCACCATTCACCTTATATGTGCCTTTCATGAGATGACCTTTGATTCTCCTATACTCCAGGGGAAATAACTCCCAGCCTATCCATCCTCTGGAGTTCACCAAGAAAGTCTGAAGATGCTGGGGTCAATAAACATGCAGGTCACATAGCATCTTGACGAAGTAAAGGGTAACCAATGCTTGAACTTAAATAATTAAAAAAAAAACAGGTAGTTGCCTAAATGAAAAGATGGTTGGAGAGGGTGGTGGAAGAGAGGAAGGGGCAGGGGCACAGGCTAATGGGCAAGTGGTCAGAGATGGATACAGGTGAGGGTAGAAGATGTGATATGGGAGAGGGTAGCTTTCTGGTAGAAGGGACGGAAGGGGAGGGGTGCTGGAATAAAGGAGACAGAGAAGTGGGAAAAAGACATGGAGGAGAGGGTTAATTGAAATTAGAGGTGTTTTCCCACTCCACGGGCAGACGAAAAAGGAATGTGCAAGAATTCAGAGTTAATTCCTGCACTGCAACCATTTGGAGGAAGCCTGCAGTGTGAATTGTCCTGGAAAAATTTGTTGACAGTCTTCTATTCTATTACAAGTCCAACCCCCGAGACTGTGGCACTCAGGTACTTGCAGTCTAAAAAGGCACCCAATGTGAACGACCACACAGGCAGTAATTATGTTAATCTTTTCAGTGATTTTCCCAACATTGCCATCTATAAAAACATTAAAGTTAATGTCAGCTGGCTGAAGACAAGGTGCTGTTCTTCCCATTTGCAGTGTATGAGGTCATGGACAGACTCATCAGTGAGGAAACAGTGTTTGGAATTAAAATGGTTGGTCACTGGGAAGAAAAGGGAAAAGAGAGGAACCACATGTTGTATGTGTGAACATCGACTTCTCTGGTTTCGTTAACCACCCCCCTCCCCGCTCCATTTCACCTTTCTAGTAGCTCTCTCTCTTCCCTTTTCCTTCTTTCTCCTTCCCCCAGCTCTGCATTCACAGAGGAAACCCCCCCTTCCCCCATCAATTCTCACATTTCCTCTCTCCTGGGCTCTTCTCCATAATCCAATTATCACCTTTTGTCTGTTGGTCTGCATTCCTCCCCCTGCCATGTCTTTTATTCAGACAATGCCTGCTTTTTTCCATACAGTGGAAGAGGACTCGGGCCCCAGACATTGGTGGCATGCCTTTACCTTCTATGGACGCTGTGAGACCTGCTGAGTTCCTCCAGTGCTTCTGTGTTTTTCCCATAATCACAGTCTTCAGACTTTTGAGCCTCACCCCAAGTTCTCAAAAATCCTCTCCACAGCCACCCATGAATATTTCTTATTTTTGTATCTATCCTCTCATTTTAATTCCATTATATGTTCAATTGTTTTCTTTCTGCTGTTTTCTTATCTGCTCAGCTGCATTACATACATTGTACAAAGTGTATGACAATGAACACCATTGTCACCTATAAAGTTGATAATTTCCAAACAGGTGTCTTTCAGCTCCAAGCATGGGGTGAATCAAAATTTAGACTTCACTGGTACATTCTGCAGGTGAAAGCACTGCAGAGACTTTACGTGCTTTTAAGCTACAGCACCTGGGTAGCCCTCCTGGGACCCAGGTGCAAGTAGTAGGGCAAAGGTGCTTCCAGCACTTTTTAAGCTGCGGGGGGGTGGACTCATTAAATCGCCAACACAGCGATTTAAGAAGGAATGCCACCCCGGCGATGACGCAGAACACACTCACCAGACGCCAGTCAACCCGACCCCTCTCTTCTCTCCCCTTCAGCAGCAACCCTTCTCTCTCCCCGTGGCAGCAAACCCTCTTCACTCTCCCCCCCGGCAGTGACCCCTCTCCTCTCTCCCCCCTGACTGAGTAACCAGGTCGGCCATTTTGCTGTTCAAGCTGTCGATTGACACGTCCTGGGTAAGTTTAACTGGGTTCCCTGATTACTCCGAGATAGGGCAGGAACCTGGTTGACTTTGGACGATGCTGACTGGGCCGGTCCTTTTCAAGCTGCCTTGTGAGTGGGGCGCTAACTCCATTTTACAAGGCAGGTTGAAAGTGCCTGTTTGGGATCCCACAGATATCACCTGCTCACAATCCACCTCGCCTTCCCCACAATCTGCTTAAAACCATTCCAAGTTCTCCAAATGAAGTGAAGCACAGAGGTTCCCACAGAGCCAACTGTGAGGGAGTTGTGAGCATCTTCGTCCTGTGGGCACAAAATTCAGGGGGCTGCTCCGAAGCAGCTTGGAGGGAGGCTTTGTTCTGGGAGATGCCATTTTGTAGGAGAAAACGTCAAGCCAAGCCTCAGAGTGCTCAGCTAACACCACATCTGCTCTCAGGGATGGTTGTAAATAAAAAGTAGAAACATCCCATCCTGGGATTTTGAAGAGTTGTTTCCCCAACCAACTAACATTTAACATCAGAGTCCTCAACACGCAGCTGTTTCTGGCTGCCTATTGGCTGTTGTGTTTCCAAATGTCCTTCTCATCCGTGGTTACGGCTTTTTACACTACAGGCATGTAACGGCACAATCAGGAATTTCCCTGCTCCACGGACAGTCTAAGGAGGAATGTGCAGGAATTTTCAGTCAATTACTGCACCACAATTTATCCTACAGGAACTCTACATCTTTTTGGAGGAAGCCTGCAGTGTGAATTGTCCTGGAAAAATTTGTTGACGGTCATCCATTCTATTGCAAGTCCAACCCCTGAGACTGTTGCACTCAGGTACTTGCAATCTAAAAAGGAGCCCAGTGTGAACGACCACACAGGCAGTAATTATGCTAATTTTCTTTCTGTGATTTTCCGGACACTGCAGTCTGAAAAAAATACATTACTGAAAGGACTTTGAAAAAGACCGAGAAAGGTTTTACCTAAAACCCAATCCAGCTTCAATTACTGGCACAGTGCCTCATTTGGAAGTTAGGCTAAGCTCAGAAGTCACCACACACTTAAATGAGGTGTCAGGGTGCCATGGCAGGGTGGTGATGGGCAGTGGTAGTAAAACTACTTGTGAGGGAAAGGAGGGAAAGTGAGGGTTCCTTCTCACAGTTGCGGTATCTCCATCTTTTGGCAATCTTACTATTTCTCAAATTAAAACAAGTGGTGACATGTCAGAGCAGTTTTGTTGGCTGATTTAAGTACTTTGGAAAAGGCAAGTACTTTGTATGAATTGTTCCTTCTCCTGCTGAATTCTCTTTTTACCTCACAAGTCAACCTTGTTTCCAGCATGGAGGTGGAAACCTCCCTCACTGCAATATTTACTTTTGCCTGGAGGACCTTTGCATCCTCTATTTACTTTTATTCAATAAAAGATCGAGAAACCCTGCAGGTTACGCCCCCTTCTTCCAATGTATCCTTACCAAGCACACATTCACCTCCCTTATCTCATAAGCAAGGGTGCCAACATTGTCAGGCTTTAATAGGCTGACAGATCAGGAAAAATATAGGAACAACAAATCTTGGCAACCTTTTACAGGAGCAAAATTGAGAGTGTCCTGTCTGGTTGCATTGTTGTGTGGGACAGTAGCTGCAGAGAATTGGAATGGAAGTCAATACAGAGAGGGTCATCAAAATGGCCAAGAGGTCACTGGTGTCACCCCGTCCTCTTGTGACAACATTCACCAGGAGTGTTGCTTAAACAGGGCTCACTAAATTAAAGAAGACCCTTTCCATACACCACACCATATCTTTGACCCATCACTATTAAGGAGGAGGTACAGGAGCATCAAAATCAAGGCTGCCAGTTGGGAAATAGCTTCTTCCCACAGGCTGTGAGATTGATGAAAAGTTGCCTGCAACCAAGTAAATCACCGCCCAAAAATAAATAAATAAAATGTATGTATATCTATCTATATATCTATATCTATATCTATATAGATATAGATATACATATATATCTATATAGATATACATATATATCTATATATAGATATAGATATATAGATATACATATATATAGATATACATATATATATAGACATACATATATACATATATATATAGATATACATCTATATATATATACATATACATAGATATACATATACATAGATATAGATATACATAGATATAGATATACATAGATATAGATATACATAGATATAGATATACATATATATAGATATACATATATATAGATATACATATATATATAGATATACATATCTATATATATGTGTGTGTAGATATATCTATTTATATATATATATCTTTGGCTTGGCTTCGCGGACGAAGATTTATGGAGGGGGTAAATGTCCACGTCAGCTGCAGGCTCGATTTTGGCTGACAAGTCCGATGCGGGACAGGCAGACACGGTTGCAGCGGTTGCAGGGGAAAATTGGTTGGTTGGGGTTGGGTGTTGGGTTTTTCCTCCTTTGTCTTTTGTCAGTGAGGTGGGCTCTGCGGTCTTCTTCAAAGGAGGTTGCTGCCCGCCAAACTGTGAGGCGCCAAGATGCACGGTTTGAGGCGATATCAGCCCACTGGCGGTGGTCAATGTGGCAGGCACCAAGAGATTTCTTTAGGCAGTCCTTGTACCTCTTCTTTGGTACACCTCTGTCACGGTGGCCAGTGGAGAGCTCGCCATATAACACGATCTTGGGAAGGCGATGGTCCTCCATTCTGGAGACGTGACCCACCCAGCATATATATAAAATGATATATAGATATCTATTACTAGATATCTATATAAATATATCTATATAGATATCTCTCTCTCTCTCTCTCTCTCTCTCCACATGATTATTATGTACCATGTATTTCATGCACCATAGTCTGGAAAATCACTGTTTTGTCGGGTTGTACGTGTACAGTCAGATGAGAATAAACAAACTATATACCTTCTGGACAACTTTAAACCTAAAGGCATGAAAATCAACCTATTCTTGCCAGCCCTATTACACCTAACTATCTTTTTCAACCTTCTTTACTTGATACTGTTATGTAGGACTGGCATAGATTAAGTATAAAAAAGGCCTTTTTATTCCAAATACTTTTGCTTCCTTTGGTAAAAATTTAACTCACCAAACACTCATTTTTTTTTAGATTTTACAAGTTAGACATTTTGTTCAATCTCAGATCCCTGGCTTTCCACAAATCCCCGAGTCAAACATTCTTGATTTACCGGTACAACTTTCTTATAAAGGTTCAATGTCTATTATTTATAACAATTTGCTTGACTTGAGGATGGCCTCACTAGTTAAAATCAAGAATGATTGAGAACAGGATTTGAATCTTTCACTCTCAGATGGGGTTTAGGACTCTAGTTGTAATTTAATTAATACGACCTCCCTTTTGTGCACGACACTTGCAATTTAAAATAGTCCATAGAGTACACATGTCTAAAGTTAAATTGTCTCGTTTTTAATCAGATATAAATCCTCTATGTGACAAATGTTCTGGACTTACCCTAGGCTAGAAAAATTTTGGAAAGATGTCTTTAAAATTTTTTTTCAATTATTCCCAAAGTCCTTTTAACTGCTTTATTTGGATCATATCAAGATGATGACGTTTTACTGACTCCAACTCAAAACCAAATTTTATCTTTTACTTCATTGATAGCCAGACATGCAGTGTTGATAAAATGGAAAGACAATTCTCCATCTACACATACACACAATGGTCAAGTGATATCATATCTAAGTCAAGAAAAAAAATTAGATATGCTATTCAATATTTAAATATTATCTTCCAAAAGACATGGGGCCTATTTATGTACCATGATCAAAACCTAAAGAATTCATTTGTTTCGAGGCTCTGGTGCTGTGCTCCCTGGTTCCAGGTCAGTATCGCCTGATTCCAATGTATCGTTTTTTTAAAAACCTTGCTTCGTGGTCAGGATTCTGATTTATAAAGGTTTTTTTTGCTTTTTTTTGTTTGGGATAATTTTTCCTTTCTTTTGATTTTGATAATATAGATAATTGTTTTGTTCAACGGAATAATGTAAACATTGCAATTCTCTTCTCCTATAATAATTTATCAAACTTTTTTTTATAAAAATAAATTTTGTAACTTTCTTGAAATAATTTATAATTTAATTTTTTCTTTCTTTCCTTTTCCTCTCCTTTGGGTTGAGGCTTTTTTTGACATTTTGGTAAAACTATTACTGATGTGCTCTGGATTTTTGAATTGTGTTCATAGTTGGAAAAAAAATCCTTCTATTTTAATTGTGTTGCACATTGCATTGTTTGATTGTTTGTACTTTAAATATGAATAAAAATATTTTTAAAAAGAAAATTTCACTTAAATTTAGGTAACGGTCCCCATCTGATTCTACTGTTTCCAGCTCTTCTTTACCTACCATCTGTATCAATTTTTAACTCTCCTGTACTTTGTTTTTGTCTCTAACCTTCTTTCTCTCCCCCCTTCTTCCTAATAGTTTCTCCCTCTACCTGTCTCTCCACCTCTCATACCTTCCCTTCAATACTCTATCACCTCCGGCCCCAACCCCAGCTTCTTTCCCTCCTTATTAATGTCATTTCATTTATTCCTGGTTTGGATGAAGGATTTCAGACTAAAACTCTCACTGATGATTTCTCCCTTGCTGAGTTCCTCCAACAATTGTCCGGTCAGGGTTCCAGCTCTTGTGTTTCTCATAAATAGTAATTTTTTTTCCCCCTCCCTACAGACCTCAATCTGGGCTCTTTCTTGCACTAAAATCTGCATAATTTCTCCACCGTCTCTCCTTAATGTTGGCAAATGCGAGGCAACTCAATGCTCCAATCCAAAATAGCAAGACAAAAACTTGAAAAAAAGATTAAAGGCCATCTTCACAAGTAGAAGCCACAGTTCCCACCCATGTAACTGTCCCCTAGAACAGTTTCCAGGAGAAATGAGGTGGGGAGAGAAGGGGGATGAAATAATTGATGCAGTGTGGCAGGGGACCAAATTACAGAAAAACTAATGATACTTTTTCAGTGGAATTTACCAGTGTAAAAATAGAGCAACTCAAGAGAAGTCTGTGGTAAGTAAGCACACCGCTAAAACATTACTGCTGCAAACTCCCAAGAGAAGAATTTGCTTCCAAGATAAGAGAGCAGATTCGTTAAAGCAGTTCAGTTTTTATAAAACTCGATCCGAAATCCTACTTCTGACCTCCTGCATTCATTTTTATAGAGTTAAGGCAAGGTCTTGAGGCCGACCATAAAAGTAATGGTTGCCTCCTGGGTGGAAGAGCAATAAGCTTGCATTAGCACTTAATGAACTCGGGAGCAGCCATCCGGTAGCCTTGTGAATTAGGCACTGCGTCAGTTGTGCGTTAACATAATCAGGGCCAGGGATGTTTCAGCTGTAACGGATTAGCACAACACTCTGGGCTTCAAACTTCAATGAAAAAGACCACTCTGCTTATCAGTCCACATGACTGCATGTGGATATAGTTCCTAACAGACACGCGTTGTTAAGATCCAAAACACAGATCTAGATCAATCCCTTGTTTACAACAGAATAAACACCGATTTCTTGGCAAATGTTCATCTGGGGCCATTTCACCTGAACAATCTGCTGCCAACTATTCAGGCAAGCACGTGACTTATTCACGTAGGGCTTTAATTGACCATCAAGTTGGACTGTTATTTACAACCACGATTACATTCTGACAATCATCAAATTGGAACAATTAACTGTTGCAACTTATTCCCTTCGTTTGACTTAGCTGGAAGTCATGCAGACCGCTCAACATTTGGCAGTGAATTTCTGCATGGAATCCCTCCCCTTCTGCCCTCCTGGAATTTGGCAGCTACGAACTCCTCAAAGCTGCTGTCTGGCAAAATGGTTCCCTACTCCAGGTCTCTTTTTCCTCATACTGAAAGGGCTGGTTGGAGTGGATGTGGAGAAGACGTTCCCAGCAGTGGGAGAGTCTACAATCGGAGGGCATAGCCTCGAAATAAAAGGACCTCTTTAGAACAGAGATGAGGAGACATTTCTTCATCCAGTGAGTGGTGAATCTGTGAAACTGGTTGCCACAAATGGCTGTAGAGGTCAAGTCTTTGAGTATTTTTAAAGTGGAGGTTGGTAGGTTCTTCATGAGTAAGGGTGCCCAAGATTATGGGGAGAAGGCAGGAGAATCGGGTGAAGCGGAAAAATGTCAGTCATGATTTGAATGGAGGAATGGATTTGATGGGCCAAATGGCCTCATTTTGCTCAGTTCCCTCATTTGACCAAGACCAATTAAACAGAGCTCCAACAGAATTGACGTGCTGGGACTTGGGGGAAATCCCTCCGAAAGCTGAAGTGAAACCTTGTACACGTGAATGCAGCTGTGGTTGCTGAAAGACAACTGATGGGAACAGACTGAGCTCCCGGCTACGATTCGAGGTACAAGCAATGCGCACAGCTCAGTTGCTGTCCACTAACCATGGTCTGGCAACACTGGAAAGAGAAGAAAATTACAAGCACAGAGCTAAAAAGACCACAGGGAAAGTGGTGGAAACAAAAGCTCAGACCCCATGCCTCTTCTGCAGATGATGACCAGCCTCTTACCTCAGCACAACTTTCCCACATTATGTCAATTTCATACATGCCTGAAAATTACTCATCTCTTTCTTTTTTAAAAAATTTTATTTAAGAATTTTAAAACCACATTCATACACACATATTGAATAAAGGTATATGTATATTAAAAAAAACCCTGAACCCTTCCACATTCCCCACCCACCATCCCTAAACTAAATATAGAAAACAAAAACTGTGAATGCCAAAAGGAATTATTATTCTCAATGCAAACAATAATGGAGTTAAGGGTTACCAACGAGACGGGCCTTCAAGAGTCCCTCACACTTCAAACCAACATAATGTAAATATTGGCTCCATATTTTCATGAAAAAATGGTGTTTATTATGTGAATTACATTATTTTCTCGTGGAATACGTGAACGAATACGTCCTCTCCACCCCTAAATCAGTATCTGATTTCCAAGTAATGGCTATGCACTTCCTTGAAACAGTCAAAGCCAATTGTAAAAATTCAATTTGATACATAGTTAATCATAATTTAGGACTAAACACTTTAATATTACCCAACAAAAATATTGATCTCTTTCTTGAACATGTACATCATCTGGGTCTTCATTGCTATTTGGCATGAAGAATTCCACCACTGGATAAAGAATTTTCTTTTATATATCTCTGTTGCAAGTGGCTGACCTCTTATTTTCAGACTGTAACCCTAGTTCTTGACAGCACAACCAAGGCAATCATCGACCCTAAGAGTTTGATACCTCCCAGTCACAAAAGATCACAAGTTAAAGTAACAGAAGTAGGCCACTTGGCCCATCAAATCTGTTCCACGACTCTACCCTAAGCTGAACTATACTCACTCCTAGTTCCAATTTCAAGCCTTTTCCCCATATCCCCCAACCAATTAGATACTTATTAATCTCCTGCTTAAACTCTCCCAGTGATCAGGTCTCCACTGCTGTATGCGGCAATGAGTCCCACAAATCCACTTCTCATTTTTCAAGGTCTCTTGAACAGCACATGTCATCCTGTATCACAATTTTGTGGATCTTCACTGGATTCTCTTGAAGCAAATTACCCTTCCGAAAGGCGACGTTAGCTCAACCTGTGCTTGCAAAATGGTCAGCAAAAGTAATTTTTAAAAAAAGTACAACTATATCGCCTGAAATTAAAATACAATAGGGAAATTTGAATGGAGTTTAAGATATGACTAGAGAAACTGATAAGTGAGATGAAGCAAGACAATGATTAAGCACTTAGGCAGCATGGTTAGCGCCATACTGGGCCCTTTCAAACTGCCATGTAAAATGAAGTTACCTGGACAATTTGCACAGTTAACACCCCAGCTACACGGCAGTTAGAAAGGGTCTGACCCAGTCAATCCTGATGGTTTCTAACTGGGTCCCTGACCTACCTTAGAGGTAGTCAGGCAACCCAGTTAAACTTACTTAAGTCACGTCCACAGGCGATATGAACAAGAAAATGGGCAACTCGCTTATTCCATGGCTTCAGCACTTGCGTGTGTGCATCTCTGGGCAGCCAACATCTAAAAATCCTGCAGTACTTCCGGTGAGTAAGTGGCATGTCATTGTGGGGATGCGATTCCCCTTCAATTGCTGGGTTGATGATTTAATGGGTCAATCCTCCTGCAATTTAAAAGGTGCTTCCAGCACCTTTACCCCAGTAATTGCACCTGGGTCCCAGGAAGGTGACCCAGGTGTTGCAGTTAAAATTATTTCTTTCAACCAGTGACTCAGTTTAAAATCTAGTACTGTCTATAAGGAGTTTGCATGTTCTCCCCGTGACCTGTGTGGGTAAGTTAATGAATTAAGTACAATTGGGCGGTGTGGGTTTCAGTCGCCAGAACCAGATTCTACCATTTTGTAAGTGAATTTAAAAATGTACAGGTACAAGGGAAGGCCATCAGAGGTGACGCTTGGAAACATTTCCACACTGAACAAAAATAAATTTAAAACTCTTCCACCAGTTGATGCTGGAACAAAAGTTAAATTTACATCTGCGAGTGAAGATATTTATATAGCCTGGGGCATTATGAGAGAGACAAGAGAGTTGGTTCAAAGGTGAGCCATTGGGTGGCATCGGGAAGCACAAGGTCACATCGAATTCTCCTCCTCCAATTTGGTAGTTGCTCCACAGACGTGTAACCTGTAAGAGTTCCCTAGAGGGGACTGTAAGGAGAAGAAATGGTGGTAAGTCCACACCAAGATGCAAGGGTTCTCATCTCAAAGGAAGTCTGCAGATGTTGGGGTCGAGTGCAAATCACACGCTGGCTGCCCTTTATTAGTTTCTCTGGCATGCCCATGTACCATCCAAGATTTAACGCATCAAATAGATTGTGAGATAGGAAGTGCATCTTCTACACTCAATGAATCACATCATGAAACTTCTTTACTTTTTAAAATAAAGCACCATCACAGCAGCTAATCAACACACTTGCCTTCCTTGTAGTTCACAGAGAAATAAAACTGCAATCCAAAACATCACATATTGCTCTGAACTCGGTGCGTGACACTGGTGGCTAGACCATGGGATCAGGAGTGAAGAGGTCATGTGAAGGGCAGCCAAAAAATCAAATATATTTGAGTAAAAAAAGAGAAAATCTGCAAATTGGCAATAAAGATGCTGGAGACCCACGAGACTGCAGATGCCGGAATCTGGAGCAAAAAAAACTTTTAGTTTTCTTTAGGGAACTGAGCTTTAATGCTCAAAATAAATAAAATGAAGAACATATTCCAGACAAGCTCTTCATTAAAAACTGCTACAACAGCAGCCTTACAAGTCATGAATGTATACAAATGTTATAAACTCAAGGTTCAAGTCCCTGGTTGCTCTGAAGCAATTATACAAACACAATACATTTATTTTACAGAACACACAAAAATTCCAGCATTTGTCACTAGACTTTACTCATGTGAGTCATTTAAGACTAAAGTTTTGAGGAGATTTGACAGTTCTGTCTACACTGAACACCAGCGGGCTTACGCACAAATCTTGCAGTGTTCAAAAATGTGTCTTCATAAATTCAGTCCGTAAGCAAGTTCCTGCACCAATGGTGAGGAAAAGGTTCACGTGCATGCACGGTACACTGGTGCACTCAGTGGCCAGCACATTTAACAAAGAAGCAAGCATGGGGACTTCAAACTTAATTTTAAAAAAGTGAGCTCAGTGTTCTGACAAGTGTGTCTTTGTGCAGGAGGCAGAAGGGAACAGACTGTAAATACACTTGTGTGAAAAGGTTTATTCTGCCTGACAGGGAGCAGTTGTATTAAGTGGGGGAAGGGGGCAGGCTCAGGAAGGAAACAAAGGCAAAGCTTTTGACCTGTCCAATTAAGTGACTGATCAATGGACACAAGCTGTCAATTGCTAAGAATGCACTGATGTCAAGGATCACTGGGCGATTACTGTTACCTGTAGATGTTTAAAATAAGGCTTTATATAATTAATAATGAGCAAATTTACCCAGCAGGCTGAGCTAAATGCCCCTATGTAGAAACAGGTATTTAAGAGGCATTCAGACATAGAGTGAACTGAGGGATACTGGCCACTGATGAGCAGATGAGTACAGACACTGGAGGACTAAATAACTTGTTCTACATTCTGAACATCAGATCGGTCCCAAGGTCAAACGTCAATGACTGATAGCGTAGTAAGCTTTTAATAAACAATCCCTTCAGCCCATCTCGTCTGGGCCAAACTATTATCCTGTCTAGTCTCATTGCCCAGCACCCAGACCATAGCCCTCCATACACCTACACAAATTTCTCTTAAATGTCAAAATCAAGCCCACATTCACCACTTCAGCTGGCAGCTCGTTCCACATTCCCATCATCCTCTGCCCAAAGATATTCACCCTGAACATCTCACCTTTATTTAATTATTATTGCATTTAAGGCTGTGGGGGAAGGTTTAAATTAGTTTAGCAGGGGGGTGGGGAACAGACTGAGTGCAGTGTCAAGGGAGCATGGCCACCTAGATAGGAATAATAACGATAACAAAGGTAGGATGAAGATTAGGGTAAAAGGTAGAAAAGAGAATATAGGTGAGGGTCATTCTCTGAAATGCATATATTTTAATGCAAGAAGCATAGTGAACAAGGTAGATGAGCTTAGAGCATGGACAGATACTTGGGGTCATGATATTGTGGCAATTAGTGAGACCTGGCTACAGGAGGGGCAGGTCTGGCAACTTAATATTCCAGGATACATTTGTTTTAGATGTGATAGAGCAGGGGGTAAAAAAGGGGGAGGAGTTGCTCTGCTTGTTAAGGAGGGCATTACTGCCGTGAGTCATGCGGTCTACATGACTTCCAGCTATGTCAAACGAAGGGAATAAGTTGCAACAGTTAATTGTTCCAATTTGATGATTGTCAGAATGTAATCGTGGTTGTAAATAACAGTCCAACTTGATGGTCAATTAAAGCCCTACATGAATAAGTCACGTGCTTGCCTGAATAGTTGGCAGCAGATTGTTCAGGTGAAATGGCCCCAGATGAACATTACTGCTGGAGGGATCGTCCAGTGAGGCTGTTTGGGTGGAATTGAGGGGTGAAGGAGGCATGAGGGTGCCAATAGGGGTGTATTACAGACCACCAAATGGGCCAAGAAAATTAGAGGAACAAATTTGTTGGGAGATAACGTATATGTGTGAGAATCATAAGGTAGTGATTCATGGGAGATTTTAACTTCCCTCCCATTGATTGGGATACCCATACAGTTAGAGGGCTGGATGGGCTAGAGTTCGTGAAATGTGTTCAAGATTGTTTTCTAAATCATTTAGTAGAAGAACAGACTCGGGACGGTGTAATACTAGATCTCCTGTTAGGGAATGAGCTAGGTCAGGTATCGGACATTAATGTTGGAGAACAAATTGAGTCGAGTGATCATAACTCTGTTAGTTTTCGGGTAGTTTTAGGGAAGAGCAAGGAGGGGCCTAAAGTTGAGGTTCTGGATTGGAGAAGAGCAAATTTCGAAGGAATAAGAAGGAATTTGGGGAGTATTGAGTGGGACAGGATATTTTCAGGTAAGGATGTAAATGAAAAATGGAGGATATTCAAAAAAGAAATTTTGCGGGTACAGAGTAGATATGTCCCAGTGAGGATCAAAGGAAAGGCTCGAAGTCATAGGGAGGCTTGGTTTTCGAGGAATATTGGAAATTTGGTTAGGATAAAAAGGGAGGTGTACAAGAGGTATAAAGAGCAGGGAGCTGAGAGTTTGAAGGAGGACTACAAAGAGTGTAGAAGGAATCTTAAGAAAGAAATTAGAAAAGCCAAAAAAAGGCACGAAGAGGCTTTGGCAGACAGAGTAAAAATAAATCCAAAGGGTTTCTATAGGTACATTAAAAGTAAAAGATTAGTGAGGGATAAAATTGGACCCCTTGTAGATAGCGAGGGTAGGCTGAGTGAGAAGTCAGAGGAAATGGGGGAAATTTTGAATGATTTCTTTGCCTCGGTATTCACTAGGGAAAAAAATATTGAACCAGTTGAAGTAAAGAAAAAAAGTGGGGAGGTCATGAAGCATATAAGGATAACCGAGGAGGTAGTGATGGCTGTGTTGAAAAAGATAAAGGTGGATAAATCTCCGGGACTGGACAAAATATTCCCAAGGACTCTCAGGGAGGCTTGTGGACAGATAGTGGGGCCATTAACAGAGATATTTAGGATGTCACTGGTCACGGGGGTAGTGCCAAAGGATTGGAGGGTGGCTCATGTGGTTCCACTGTTTAAGAAAGGGTCCAAATGTAAACCTGGGAATTATAGGCCCGTGAGTCTGACGTCTGTGGTGGGTAAGTTGATGGAAAGTGTTCTGAGAGATGGTATTTACAAATATTTGGAGGTACAGGGATTGATAGGGAGTAATCAGCATGGTTTTGTCAGGGGTAGATTATGCTTGACAAACCTGATTGAGTTTTTCGAGGGGGTTACAAAAAAGGTTGATGAAGGGAAAGCTGTGGATGTTGTCTATTTAGACTTTAGTAAAGCTTTTGACAAAGTTCCCCACAGGAGGTTAGGAAAAAAGGTGGAGGCATTAGGTATAAATAAGGAGGTAGTGCAATGGATTCAGCAATGGTTGGCTGGGAGGTGTCAGAGAGTAGTGGTGGAAAATTGTTTGTCCAATTGGAGGCCAGTGACTAGTGGAGTTCCTCAGGGATCGGTCCTGGGTCCACTATTGTTTGTTATATATATTAACGATCTGGAAGTAGGGGTGGAGAATTGGATAAGCAAGTTTGCGGATGATACAAAGATTGGTGGTGTTGTGGACAGTGAGGAAGATTACCGTAGATTAAAAGGTGATTTAGGAAGGCTGGAGGTGTGGGCTGAGAAATTGCTGATGGAATTTAATACAGATAAATGTGAGGTGTTACATTTTGGAAAGGCAAATCTAAATAGATCATATACATTAAATGGTAGGCTATTGAGATATGCAGAGCAACAAAGGGATTTAGGAGTGATGGTAAATAGTACCCTCAAGGCTGAAACTCAGGTAGATGCTGTGGTGAAGAAGGCATTTGGAATGTTGGCCTTCATAAATCGGAGTATTGAATTCAAGAGTAGGGAGGTTATGATGAAATTGTACAAGGCATTGGTGAGGCCAAATTTGGAGTACTGCGTACAGTTTTGGTCACCAAATTATAGGAAAGATATAAACAAAATAGAGAGAGTGCAGAGAAGGTTCACAAGAATGTTGATAGGATTTCAAAGTTTGAGTTACAGGGAAAGGTTGTGCAAACTAGGGCTTTTTTCTCTGGTGCGTAGAAGATTGAGGGGGGCTTGATAGAGGTGTTTAAGATTTTAAAAAGGACAGACAGAGTAAATGTGGATAGGCTTTTTCAATTAAGAGTGGGGGAGATTCAAACTAGAGGGCATGGTTTAAGATTGAAGGGGGAAAATTATAAAGGGAACAGGAGGGGAAATTTCTTTACGCAAAGGGTGGTGGGGATGTGGAATGAGCTTCCGGCAGACGTGGTTGAGGCGGGATCATTGGTTACATTTAAGGATAGACTGGATCGTTACATGGAGAGAAGAGGACTGGAGGGGTATGGACCGGGTGCTGGTCAGTGGGACTAGGAGGGTGGGGATTTGCTACGGCATGGACTAGTAGGGCCGAACTGGCCTGTTCTGTGCTGTAAGTAGTTTTATGGTTATATGGTTAAGGCAGGGGAGACTGATAGATTCTCGTTTAGCCAGGACATCAAAGGCCAGGCGGTGGGGGGGGGGGGGGGAATCAGCTCAAGATTGAATGGCGGGCAGACTCAACTGGCTGAATAGCCTATTTCTGTTCCAATGTCTTATGGTCTTTCACCTTTAACCCATGACTTCAGTGGAAAATGCCTGCTGCAATTTATTCTCTGCCCCACATAATTTTGCACACCTCCATCAAATCTCTCAATTATTTTTTTTTTAATTTAAATTTAGACATACAGCACAGTTACAGGCCAAAAGCCCTTTATTGAAGTCAACAGTCAGCTCCTTTGTTTTGGTGATTTTGAGTGCAAGGTTGTTATTCAGCCAAGTTTTCAATCTCCATCCTATATGACTCAACCCATTCCTTTATACAACCCACTACCATAGGTAGCAAATTTGTAGATGGTGTTATTGACGTACCCAGCCACACAGTTGTAGGTATAAAGTGAGTAGAGTATGGGGCTAAGAACACAGCCCTGTGCTGCTCCAGTACTGATGGAGATTGTGGAGGAGATGTCCTTACCAATCCCCACTGATTGTGGTCTGGAGTGAGGACATCCTTGATCCAATTACACAGTGGGGTGTTAACTCCCAGGTCTTGAAGTTTGCTGATCAGTTTTGAGGGGATGATGGTGTTAAATGCCAAACTGTAGTCAATAAAGAGCATCCTGATGAATGTATCTTTGCTGTCCAGGTGTTCCAGGGCTTTGTGAAGGACCAGTGAGATGGCATCTGTTGCTATGACAGGCAAATTGGAACAGATCCATGTTACCGCTCAGACAGGAGCTGATCTACTTCATCACCAGCCCTTCAAAACTCTTCATCACTTGATGTAAGTGCTACTGGTTGATAATCATTAAGGCAGGTTACCGCACTCTTCTTGGGCATCGTACCCGGCCGGAGTGAGATGTTGAAGATATCCGTGAATACATTGGTAAATTGGTCAGCACAGATCTTTCAAACTCAGCCAGGTACTTCATTCAGGTCGGATGCTTTCCTCGAATTCACTCTCCTGAAGACAGAATGCACGTCATTCTCAGATACAGACAGATGATCCCTGCAGATTCACAAGTGAAGTGTTGCTTCACTTAGAATAACTGTTTAGGACCCTGTTTGAGGACGGAGGAATTGTGGGTGCAAGTGCAGCATTTCCTGTTGTCACCTAAATACCTAAGCTATTTATCCTTTCCCTGTAACTCAGCTCCTCAAATAAAACTTCTCTGCACTCCTTCAATCTTATTGACATCTTTCCCATCATCAGGCGACCAAAACTGCACATAATATTCCAAAGTTGCCCTTGCTAATGTGTCAGCAAACATCAGTTTATAAAAGAGGGAGAACCACATTAATATATTCACTAGTCCAGCCCAATCCCAGCAGCAGACCACTGGCCAAAAAGCACCGAGGCCACTTCTTTGCAGAATACAGTACCCATGATCAAAGAAACACCACAATTCACCTGCATCAGTGATAAAAAGAAGACAAAATTAGTGCCCAAAACATCTTTCTGACAGTCATAGTTAGTTATTTCAGTCAACTCAAAACTCCACAAGTGATCAAAATAATTATGACCCCAAATCTCACTCTCTTCTGACTACGCCTGATATGTTCTCTATCATTCTATCAAGTTAGAAGCACCTTCACAGGAAAATGCCCTCAAAATCTTCAGCGAGTTCAATCCAAATCCAGTCCAAACTTCACATTTCATTGGGGATATTCTTTCTGCCTCTACTTCCTCAGGAGTTTGCGGAGGAGCTAGTGGAGTTGTTCAAGTGAACCGGTATGGACACGGCCTGTTTCCGTGCTGTAAATGGTTATATGGTGGCAAGAACAACAATTTGGCTGCACACTTTAATGTTTCACGTCGAGAGTTGGAAATAGCTGGGGTGAAGTAGGGAAGGTAAAGGAGTGGAGGACTGAATGAACCAAGGCCATCACAGTCCACCTTATGCTCAGTCTTCCAGAATACCTTGCTTTCCCCCCTATGTCCCTCTCTCCCTGGCCACTACCTGAAGAGACAGTTTTCTAGTACTGCAAAACTCTTATCCAGAAGTCTTCCCACAGCTACTCAGAGAAACATAATATTGCAGATGCCGTGATGCTGGGGGAACTCAGCAGGTCAGACAGCACCCATAGGTAGAAATGGTCAGTGGAAAATGTGTTGCCTCACCTGCTGAGTTCCTTTGTTGCCATAGCTAGTCAACCTTTTTAAATCATGGTACCTTCCCCAGTGATTTCCTCCTGATATTACTTTGGCACCTCTGAAAGACCAAGTGGATTCTAAGTTTCCAATTGATCAGAATGGATTGATCAGCACTGCTCCACCTACATTACTTCCATGTGCCCTCATAGGGAGATTAACTGGCAGCTACAAAATGCCTCTCATATGCAGGTGCAGGTAGAGACGCTATCTCATCTTTACCATGTGAGCATGATACGAATGACAAATAAAGGTCATTTGACTTGAGAGAGCTGTGAGGAGAATATGCTATAGGACAAAAAAAAACAGTGTGGGATTGAAACTGCTGTTCAGGTCGGAATGGACACAGCAGGACGACATAATCTCCGACTGCATCACAAAGAAATACAGAAATCCACAACTTTCAGGGTCGCAGCAGGGAGAAGCAATGTAGAACGGATTTGAAATCGCTTTCCCCACACCTTGATTGCAAACGCATAAATCACACACACAAAATGCGCACAACTAAGATCAACTCAAAATAAGCAGATGCTGTTTCACGATATGGCCCACTTAAAAAGAAAAAGGGAGCACAAATTTGTATACCTTACGAGAAAAAGCAGTTGCATCCCATGGATTTCACATTTTATGAGTTGCAGATTGGCTTCCCTCTCTACGTACAACATTAAATCAGTGGCCGGCTACTGTAAACTAAGACAAGTACACCAATAAATGAATCCAACCCTGGCTGCCTTAATGCCCTTTTGGATGGGTCAAAAGAAGAATTTTTTAAAAAATTTGAGGCTTTGTTCTTCAAAGAGAAGAGGTGTCCGTTCATCCAAACTCTTCATTTCTGGCCGAGTGTAATGGAGGGGAAGTTGAGGTAAAGCAGGAACATTCACTATCGAAGTCCCAAGGCCTTGTACTCCTGACAAATACAATTTCCACTTGAATTTGGATCACCTCAAACTTGCCCTGTCCCTTTGCTGAATTGGCTTCTGATGGCAAGCGCACGCCTGAAGCTCATTCATCAGGCGATTCCAATCAGTGACCCTCTATTCACCACACGAAGCATCATCACCTATGTCACCCTCCTTTAGACGTGTTAATGTCCATGTTACGAGCAAGATCAACATTTATTACCTGCTGGTAACTACCATGTTCTCACTGAGGGGAAGGAGGTGGAGAGGGGTCAGAACGAGGTCCTGGGAGTCCACGTTTCAGAGATCTCTCCTGGAGCCACCACATCGAGGTAACCATGAAGAAGGCCTGCCAACACTTCTACTTTCTAAGGAGCCTGAGGAGATTTTGCATGTAATTAGATTTTCTCTCAAACTTCTATAGATGCACTGACTAGGTGCTTCACAGCCTGGTTTGGGAATTTGACTGCCTAAGAATGCAGAAGATCCATCACAGGCTCTAACCTCCCATCCACTTTAGACATTCCCTCAGAAGGCAGCCAACATCACAAAGGACCCCCATCACCCTGGTCATATCCACAGCTCCCTTCAGGCAAAAGGTACAGAGACCTGAAAAAGAACACCTCTACATTCAGGAACAGTTCCTTTCCAACAACAATCAGACTCTTGTACCTCCCCTTGGTTGCACTGATCATGGTCTCCCCCATTACCACAAAAGGACTGTCAGCACTTGCTGAATCACTTTTGTTGCACAAGGATCTATGCTGTCTTTTAATTTAATTAAGTATTTAGTATGTAATTGTTAGGGTGGACAGCCAGCAATCTTGACGAAGAACCCTTTGCTATACTGTCTGACCTGCTGATTTTCTCTAGCATTGTGTTTCTACTATTTGGACAACCACATAAGTGGATTAATTTTTTTTTTAATTTAGACATACAGCACGGTAACAGGTCATTTTGGCCCATGAGTTCATGGTGCCCAATTTACACCCAATTAACCTACACCCCTGGTACGTTCGGAACAGTGGGAAGAAACTGGAGCCCCCACAGGAAACCCACTCAGACACGGACAGAACGTACAAACTCTTTATAGACACCATGAAATTAGAACCCCGGTCCCAATCGTTGGCCCTGTAAAAGTGTTGGACTAGGCACCACACCAACCGTGCCGCCCCAAGTCACATATTGGCCGGGCCGCACAAGGACTGCAGATGCCCTTGCACAGAACAAAATTACCTCGTCTTCCATGATTCCCAAGTTACTCTTGCAACCCATACACAACTCATTTTCCTCTGCTCACCCCAGAGCCCTGTGATCCAAAGAAACAGAACTGCCCACTTCTTTGGAGCAGAACGAACCAGAACATGATATACAGGACACATGACAGAGAATATTATACCAGAATGCAGGCCCAGTGTTGTGCCGAATTATGTAAATCTACTCCACAACAATCCAATCCCTTCCCAAACTCAAAACCCATCAGCCACAACTTTCCTTCCATCCACAAGCCTAAGAGTCTTTTAAATGTCTCCTATTATAACAGCCTCCACCTCCATCCTTAGCCATACATTCCAGCCACCCGCTACTCTCTGATTAACCTAATGCCAATATCGTTCTTAAATTTTCCTCCACTCACTGTAAGCGGATGTTGTCTGGTATTTGCTATTGTCGCCACAGGAAACGGTTTCTGGCTGCCCACCCAAATTAAGCCCCTCATAATCTTGTGTACTTCTATTCAGTCACTTCTCATCCTTCATCGCTCCAAAGAGAAAAGCCCTGCTTCAGAAGACACATTCTCCAATCCAGGCAGCATCCTCTGCATCCCCTCCAAAG
Organism: Narcine bancroftii; assembly: GCF_036971445.1. Taxonomy (NCBI): domain Eukaryota; kingdom Metazoa; phylum Chordata; class Chondrichthyes; order Torpediniformes; family Narcinidae; genus Narcine; species Narcine bancroftii. The sequence goes on along the minus strand of NC_091470.1, from coordinate 116,439,921 downwards.
CATCAATATTCTTCCTGCAGTGAGGCAATGAGAAGTCAATGCAATACTCCATGTGTTGATCTAGAAGCCTATTAAAGACTACTGTAGTAACTGCTTGCATTGAAGGGCACGGGGAGAAAACACACCACATGGGGAAATGGAATTGCTCCGACAGCTGTCAGAAACTTGATGGGCCAAATGGCGTCAATACCCAGAGAATTATGAAATAACTTGGAGATCGGATTGCAGCAATGGTAGAAGTTGGAAATGTGTGCCCATTTGGCATAGCAGTTAGTGCAATGCTGTTACAGTGCCAACAATCAGGACCAGGGTTCAAATCCTACGCTGTCTGTAAGGAATTTGTACATTAATTCTGTGTCTGCCACCGTTTAAAATGTATGGGTGTAGGTCAATCGGTTGTAATTGGGCAGCATGGGCTGAAAGTGCCTGCGATCGTGCTGTGTGTCTAAATTTAAATTTTCTCAGACAGCATGTACAAAATAAAAAGTAATTCTGGAAATAAGCAGAGAGCCTTCAATTTAAGTCATCGGGCTGTTATTTTTTACATTAGTTCCATTCTTGATCTCCTCACGTATCAGCAAACTGGATATCCAAGTTCCTTCAGAGGAACACGCATATCCTGCATTTTCATAATGATGTCGTAATTGTTAAAAATAAAATGTTCCAAATATTAATTGCACCAGGATGCTTCCAGTGTAAAGCAAACCTCATCCAACGCCAACATGTGTAATGGATAATCTCACTGCTCGTTGCAAAGGAAAAAAATGATATAAATCACACAAAGAAGGCTTTCAAGCCTGTTGTATTCCAAGAGGCATTTAATGACATGCCATAAGAAATCATAGACAATAATCTGAGTTAACAAACAAGATCTTAAGTTCTTTGACAACGTTTCACTGTCTGATCAATGTTCACAAGCAAAGACAATCAATTAATTAATAAACAGATTGCCTTTTATAGCCTCTGGTCACACCAAAAGGATTCCATGCTGTTCACATAATGAATCACTTCTGGAGTGCTGGGACTTGTACGACATTCGCAATGAAAGCCATGTTGCACAATCCCCACAAGAGCCGGATGGTCACTTAACCTGCTGTGCATGGGATTATATCGAACAGTGTGCAGCTCAGGAACAGGCCTTTTGGCCCACAATGCCTGTGTTGACTGTGATGCCACACACATCACCAGTGCTCGGGGGTGGGTACTCAGCCCCTTACTCTACTCCCTCTACACCCATGAATGTGCAGCCAAACAGCGTTCCAACTTTATCTTCATTTTCACCCACGACACCACAGTAGTGGCCAGGTATCAAATAACTGAGACAACACAGAAAAAAAGATAACAACCTTTGTCTTTATGTCAATCAGATGACGGAAATTATCATTGACCTCAGGAGAGGAAGTGGAGGCCAGAGCCCTGTCCACATCAATGGCCTTGAGGTGGGAAGAGCAGAGAGCGGCAAGTTCTCAGGAATAAATCTCTCCAGTGACCTGACGTGGGACAAGCGCATTGACATGACGGTCAAGAAAATGCACCAATACCTCGACTCCTCAGAAGACTTACAAAGTTCATCTTGTCCCCGTCCCCCCCCAACCCCTTCCACAGATGCACCATCAAACACAAAATTGCTGGATGCATCATGGTGGGGGACAGGAACTGCTCTGCTCAAGAACAGAACAGGCTACAGAAGGTAGTAAATACAGCTCACAACATCTCACATATTTCCCTCCTCTCCAAAACTCCACCTACAAATCAGTGGTTCTCAACCTTTTTCTTTCCACTCACATACCCCTAAATAATCCCTATGCTATAGATGCTCTGTGATTTATAAGGGTTGCTTAAGGTGGGATGTAGGTGGAAAGAAAGTTTGAAAACAACTGTTTTAATCGTACCAAATTGACTCGTTATGTGCACGGTTTCAGAACTCCAAAGGAAATGGGCCAATGACAATTTTTCTCAAGCAAAATATTTCAGTAACAATTGGGTCTAGAGCAGTGGTTCTCAACCTTCCCTTCCCACTCACATCCCACATTAAGCAATCCTTTACTAATCACAGAGCACCAATAGCATCGGGATTACTTAAAGTGGGATATGAGTGGAAAGAAAAAGGTCGAGAACCACTGATTCTACATCTTCTGCTGCCTGGGAAAGCAGCTAACATTCTGAAGGACCCATCACGCTCTGGACGATCTCGCTTCTCCCCATCGAGGGAAGGTTTAAGAATGTGATAGCACACACCAACAGGCTTGAAGGAGGTTTCATTCCCACAGCCATCAGACACCTGAATGAACCCAGTGCATGGTGCTAACTAATCTTTCCTTTCACTGCAATCCCACACTGTACTCTTCACAGGGCTGTATGAATGTTTGAGTTCCCCAGCTGGTCTGCTTGCAGAAGAACCCTTTGCACTACATCACGTATAATGTGACAAATAAACTTATCATTAAAGTAATCCAATCTGCCTGCACATGATCTATATGCCTTAATACTCTGCCTGTTCACGTCTGCCTAAATGCCTTTTACAGGTTGCTATTGTACCTGCTTCCACCAGTTCCCCAGCAGCATTCTCCAAACACCCACTATAGTCTGTGTTTAAAAAAAATTCATCAATCTCTTTTAAACTCTTCTCCCCACCACCCCCCCCCCCCCCAACACCATTAACCACCCATTTCCATCCCAGGAAAAAGATACAGACTATCTACCCTATCAATTCCTCACCTTATTTTATGTGCTTCTCTCACATCACCCCACTTCAGACAAGATGGTCCAAGTTTAGGCACTTCTGACAGCTCATACTCTAATCCAGGCAACATCCTGGTGAACTTCTTCAAACCAACTACATCCTTCTGGTAAACATGGCGACCAGAAATGCTCACAATACCCCAAATGTAGACAAACCACAAGTTTGAACAGCTGCAACACGAATTCCCAATTTCAGACACCCTGACCATCTGGTATTTTAATTTTTTTAATTCAGAGAAACAGCGTGGTCACAGGCCCGTTCAGCCCACAAGCTTTGCCATCCAAATACACTCATGTCACCAATTAAGGTGGGAGGAAACAGGAGGAATCCTACACAGACATGGGGAGAGTGTACAAACTCCTTATGGGCAAGCCCGCCCAATATCTTTTTCCCTACCCCATCTACTTGTGGGGCCATACACAAACGGACTGCAGAAACTCAAGTCACGGCAGCCTCCAGAGAAAGTGAAGGGTAACCAGTGTTTTGAGCCCAAGCCCTTTGCCAGTCAGTTTTCATTTTGATTTCATGTGGATGCTTTGTTTTTCCAGCACATCTGTTGATCAACTTCCAGGGGGACGTAGATTTGCTCTTATGAAGAATTCTACCTCTTCCTGCAACTTTGTTTGAAATTTGATCTCCCTGGATCAAACCCCATCTGGTATTTTAATTTTTTAAATTCAGAAATACAGCGTGGTCACAGGCCCGTTCAGCCCACAAGCTTTGCCATGCAAATACACTCATGTCACCAATTAAGGTGGGAGGAAACAGGAGGAATCCTACTCAGACATGGGGAGAGTGTACAAACTCCTTATGGACAGCGGCAGATTAGAATCCGGGTGACTAGTGTCGTAAGAGTGTTGCAACAAGTGCTACACTAACCAGGCCATCCATATTTCCGATTTGTCAATATGATGTTGAATCCTTTGACAATCTTCCTCACTATTCAAATTTCTTCCAATTTTTACTGAACAGCCAACCTATTTTCTTCCAATATCACAAACCACGAGTTCAAGGACTCCTTGACACAACCATGCTGGAGAAACTCACCAGGTAATGCAGCATCCATAGGAAGTAAAGGGTAGCCCATGTTTCAGGCCTGGGCCCTTCATCAGGTACAAGCAAAAACAGGTCTGAATAAAAAGATGGCAGTTGGGGGGGGGGGAAGAGAAGGGGAGGGAGGGAGGGAGGAGAAGGGCAGGAGCACAGGCTAATAGGTGGGAGGACAGTAGAGAAAGAAGCTGAGGTGATTGGGAGAGGGGTTAGTTCCCTTTGATAAAAGGGAAGAGTGTTAGGTCTGCTTTGTTCATGAATGAGTGAGACAAACCCCAGACTGAGTCGAAATCAGGGTTCTTTGTTCTTTATTACCGGATTGTAACACTTGCGACTAACAATGTTAGTCGGAGAATGCATTCTGCCGTTATCAGCAAAATGGTGATTTTTTATACCCTTGGATACGTGCTTAGAACATCATCATATCATTACTTGTCCAATGACTAAAACTGTTGCTATCCTTTCCCTGCTAGCTTCCTGCCTCTCAATCCATCAATGTCTCTCTTATCTTGTAAGTACAAGGATGCATTCACATCTTGTTACAGCCCTGTACAGGGTAACTCCTTACACATTCCCATCTCATGATGTTTTACCTTACAAGAGGTGGGCATTTTTTGAGACATACAGCACAGTAACAGGCCCAAGAGTCCATGCCGCCCAATTTACACCGCATTAGCCTATACCCCCAGTACGTTTTGAAGGGTGGGAGTAAACCGGAGCCCCCGGGGAAAACCCACACAGACACAGGGAGAACATACAAACTTCTTACAGATAGTGCGGGATTCGAACCCTGGTCCCCATCGCTGGTGTTGTAACAGCGATTCACTAACTGTGTAGCTGGAGGAAAGGAGACAGAGGGATAGGGAAAGACTCAAGGGGGGGGGGGGGGGGTTAACAGAATTTGGAGAAGTTAACGTCACTGTGATCTGGTTGGAGAGTGTCCAGAATATTAGGTGTTGCTCCTCCAATTTGTGGGTGGCCTCAGTTTGGCAGTGCATGAGACCATGACCAGACCTGTTGCTGTGGGAATGGGGCGTGGAATTGAAAGGGTTGGCCTCTGGGAGGTCCCAGCTATTGCAACATTCAGAGTGAAGGTGCTCAACAAAGTGATCTCCTAGTCTGTGTTCAGTCTCTCCAATGGAGAGAACACAACAGGAACACCAGATGACCCCTGCAGATTCACAAGTGCAGTGTAGCTTCATTTGGAAGGACCGTTTGGGGCACCAAATGGTGGTGAGGGAGGGAGGAGGTGTGGGCACAAGTGCAGCATTTCCTGCAGTCAGGAGTAGGTACCTAGGGGCTGATTAGTGGGAAGGATTCAGTGGTTGAAACAGCCTTGGATGGTGCTACAGAAAACCACAGATTCTGCCATAGAGGATACTCGAGGGAATGGGTGGGTTTTAAGTTGGTCTACACCTTCCACTGTTTATATTGGGCTTGTATCTATCCTGTGTGACAACCAGCAGTTAGCCCAGATGCAGCACAGATGATTGGACAAAAAGACCTGTTCCTGTGCTGTACCACTCCACGACCTGGGGAATCCTTTAACATGAGGAGTTTTGGAATCATGCCCAAGTCACACTCACTAACAGATTTAGTCTGAATACCACTAACTTCCTGCAAATTCACAGAACAAAGAACATTACTGCTCAGTACAGGCCCCTCAGCCCACAATGTTGTACCAACCCATGTAAACCTACTCCACAGCAACTTTTCCCTCCCTCACATCTATAACCCTGTTTTTTTTTTCATCCACATGCCTATCTATCTGTCTGTCTGTGTTGTACTGGCCTCCATCCATCACTATCCCAGGCAATGCATTTCAGGCACCGACCACTCTCTGTTTAAACTAAGAAGTCCCACTGACACCCCCCAAAACTTTCCTCCACTCACCTTAAACACAAGTCCGCTGGTATTCACCCTGATGTCCATCCTAAGCCCCTCATGATGTTATATTCCGTACCTATTAAGTCTCCATATCCTTCGTCACTCCAAAGAGAAAAGCCTCCAAATGGTAAGCCTTGCTTCATAAGACACATGCTTCAATGCAGCCAATATCCTGGTAAATCTCCTCTGCACCCACTCCAAACCATCTACATACAAATGAGATAACCAGAATTGAATGCGATGCCTCAAGTGTGGTCTAACCCAAGTTTTTGTAGAGCTGCAACTTTACCAAACAGCCTTTGAATTCAACCCTCTGAATAATGAAGGCCAACATGTCATGTGCCTTCTTCGCCACCTGATCAACTAGCACAGCAACCTCGAGAGATCTCTGGAGCCCAAATTCCCTCGATTCCTCACATGATGCTGGGGGGAGGGGGGGAGGGGGCATTAAAAAGGTCAGAGTTCCTGCACTAGACTAGAGCCAGCACAAAGCCCAGGAGCCCTAACCTTCAACGGAGATTCCAGGGTCACGAGATGAGGAAAACCAAGTCATCTCTTTGGGCCGGCTTTTAACTGTGTTTGTAGTAAAGTTTCACTAATTATTGAAAAAGTTTGATGAGAGATGGTCACATTTTTAAAATTTAATCATGTCTTTCATTTGTAACAGTGATCAATTTCAATGTTACAGTTCTTCAAAAACATACCAAAAAGTTGGGAGCTTTGACAAGTGATAAAACTGAGGGAGTGGGGATCTATCAGATTTTCTTGGTTTGGCTTAATACTAGCAACAAGAATTCAAAATACCAGTCGGGTCCATCCTGAAGGGCTGCTTCACGTCTCCTCGTGGCAATGATGTAAACCATAAAAAATTAGCAGTTTACCCGTGACCGTTACTGCAACGTCTATCCCCCTCATGACATTATTCCTTCACATGGGTACATCAGGGCGACACACTGGTGCAGCAGGTCGAGCTGCTGCCTCACAGTTCCAGTGACTCGTGTTGCTGGAGTTTGCACGTTCTCCCCCGTGCGGTTTCCTCCATCATCCAAAAGATGTGCAGGCGGACTAACTGGCCACTCACTGTAAATCCTCCCCCATCCTCCAGTGCATGGGTGGGTGGAAGAATCTGCCGAGGATAAAATAGGAGGAGAGGGTAAAGGAATGAGTGCGTGGTTGGTGAGATGATCAACGAGAATCTTGTGGGCTGAAGCATCCACTTCCATAATGCAACACACAAGCGTACTGGAGGAACTCAGCAGGTTTCGCAGCAGGCGGGGAAAGGATCTAGCAGTCAACGGTTCGGGCCTGAGCCCCTCTTCACTCCTGCCAAGTTTCTCCAGCATTCCTGCACTGCCATTGACCCCAGCACTGGCACATTTCCATAGCCCACGGAAGGATTTTGAAAGCACGATTGGGGGGGGGTGGGGGGGAGAGTGTCTTATTCTATAGGAGTAACAGCAGCCCACTGTTGAATATTGGAGCAGCACACTCCCACTATATTTGTGCTTAATCAAGCTTACAAACTGGGCTGCAGCTTGTCAAATATTTCCAGCTTGCCCCTTCAGCCAACCATAATGTTTCTTCCAAGTTGTTAACTGCTGCATTTTATCAATAGGTAGTGTATCTAAACTAAGTCAGACAGACAGAAAATGAACACTACTTCCGCAGAACAAATTTTATCTAACTCCTTCTCTTCAGAAAGCCAATGGGCATTAGCTAATGTTTCCTTCTGCAAATACTCCGCACCACTCCTCTCATTATCAGTAAAAACACAATGCTGGAGAAACTCAGCAGATCAGTGTCCTTCATGAAATCACCAACATTTCATGCTTGAGCCCTTCATCAAGGTTTAAGCCCAAAACGTTGAATATGTACCTTTATCTTTGCCACATAAAGGACTCTGTTTGACCGACTGAGTTTCTCAGGCACCGTGTTTACTTCAATCACGGTGTCTGCAGACCTTTTGTGTTTTATTTCCTCTCATTATCAGAGCAGTTCAAGATTTTTTAAATATAACATGGCACAGAATAGGGGATAATTTGTTATGCTAATAGCATTCTGCAGAACAAATCTGCAACAGAATTGTGTTCACAAATCCTTGCGAACTAACTGGTTGTCGTCCTATCTACTGAAAACCTATTCGCTGTTCATTCTGACTGAAACCAGACAAATTTTAAATATTCGTGTCAATCAAGTCTGCATATGCTGGGGGGCGAGATCAATTCACAAATTGTTGGAGAAACTCAGCAGGCCATGCAGCATCCATGCAAAGTAAAAAGGAAAAAAGAAAATGTTCATCCATGGCCTCATGCACTGCCAAACAGAGGCAACCTCCAAAATGGAGAAATAATACTTTATATCTTGCCTGGGCCTTCTCCAACCAGACAGCATTTTAGCATCAACATTTGCAATTTCTGTCAACTCCTCCTTCAAGTCTCTCCTTTCCTCCACTCCTCACCTCTTCCCTCTCCCTTTCAGAGAGTAACCCCTCCACCCATCATTTCTCAGCTTCTACCCTCTTACCTGTCAGCTTGCACTCCTTCCCCTTCCTCTCTTTCCAATCCCCCCTTCTCTCCTGTAAGGTAAAACATCATGAGATGGGAATGTGTAAGGAGTTACCCTGGGCAGGGCTGTAACAAGAAGGGGAGGTGTCCTTGTACTCCTGTTAGGTAAAACATCATGAGATGGGAATGTGCAGGGCTGTAACAAGATGTGAATGCATCCTTGTACTTACAAGATAAGAGAGACATTGATGGATTGAGAGGCAGGAAGCTAGCAGGGAAAGGATAGCAACAGTTTTAGTCATTGGACAAGTAATGATATGATGATGTTCTAAGCACATATCCAAGGGTATAAAAAATCACCATTTTGCTGATAACGGCAGAATGCATTCTCCGACTAACATGGTTAGTCGCAAGTGTTACAATCCGGTAATAAAGAACAAAGAACCCTGATTTCGACTCAGTCTGGTGTTTGTCTCACTCATTCATGAACAAAGCAGACCTAACACTCCCCACATCTTTATTCAGGCACCTGTCTGTTGTTCCTCATACCTGAAGAGGGGCCCAGGCTGAAATGTTGGTTATCTTTTACTTCCTATGGATGCTGTGTGACCTGCTGAGTTTTTTCAGCACACTTGTGCATTGCAAATTTTCAATACTGTGGTTTTACTATGGGCAGTACAGTTGGCGTAATGGTTAGGGCGACGCCAGTGATCGGGGTGGGTGGGTGCAGTTAAAATGCCGCAAGGTAACACAGCAACACCCATTGCAAATATTGGCACAGATCCTTACATCAGAGAGGGCAGCATTTCACCCACAATTATCCGGATTGACTCATCGAAAGAACCCTCTCATTGCAGCAGGCCAGTGAACCTCTTATTCCCTTGGTCCTTTAGATATACAAAATTATCAGGGGTAGAGGTACAGTGAATGCAAGCAGGCTTTTTCCACTGCAGTTTCAGGGCGAAAAGCGAGATGTTTAAAGGGTGGTGAGAGTGTCGAACAAATTGCCAGCAGGGGTGCTGACCACTGGCTCAATCTCAACATTTTAAGACTGGATAGGTCCACGAATTGGAGGAGTGTGGAGAGCTCTGGTCTGGGTGCAGGTCAATGGGACTAGGTGGAGTAAGTAGTTCACTGTGGACTAGATGGGCCGAAAGGGCTGATTCTGTGCTGAGTTGTTCTCTCCCTCCTCACATTATGTTTCAAATATTATTTTACCATTGAGTTTCCTTCTACCAACCTCTCACTGAATCGTTTACAAGTGGTAATAACTTGGAGCATAAAAAATTCTAATCAACTCCTGTAGGTCACAAACAGTGACTTCTAGTAACTTTATCAATGGAAAGAAGACTCCAAGGTCTTTTAAAGCCCCTAATTCTCAACAGCTCTCTCAAATTACTTCAGAGTTTTCTCAGCACTCAATCTTCCCCAGATTCATTCCATAGGGCCACAAACCCTAACCCAAAGTAGGATTCTAGTAAAGGGTGTAAAACACAAAAGTCTGCAGGCCCCGTGATTGGAGTGAAAACACAGTGCTGGAGAAAGTCAGCAGGTCCTTTATAAAGGAAAGATAAAGGCACATAACTGTGATGTAACTTCATACCTTGATGAAGGGCTCAAGCCCAAATTGTTGATTATGCATCTTTGACCTATAAAGGGCACTATTTGACCTGCTGACTTTCTCCAGCACTATGTTTTCACTAGGATTCTAACAATGCCCCTCAACACTGTCCCCCATCTGCCATCCTGTACACTCATGATTGTCAATGCAGACTATAAATTCACTGACAACATCACAACTGTTGGCCTAATAACAGCAAATAGAAATTCAAAATGCAAGGTACAGTAGTAGTCTAAAACCTGGTTGGAAAGTGCCTGAACAACAATCTTGCTCTCTACAACACCAAGACCAAGGAATTGATTATTGATTTAGGAAGTTGTGGGGGGGGGGGCAGGGGTCCACACACCTGTCTGCATTGATTGATGGGATGGAGGTGGAGAGTATTCATACCTTTACGTTCCTAGGAGTCATTATCAGAAGACCTCTCCTGGAGCTTGCAGGCAATCTGTGAAGAAGGCAGACCAATTTTCTGAGGGGATTTGGCAAGGGGTTGAATGCTCTATCAAACCTCTACATGTGTACGATGGGAAGTCTGCTGACTGACTGCATCATTGCCTGGATTGGTAATTTGAGTGTCCATGGCAGCCAATGTCACAAAGGATGCCATCAACCCAGCCACAACCTCTTCCGTCTGTTATTTTCGGGCAGACAGTACTGAAGACCTGCGGCTCCGAGTTTAAAAACAGTTCCTTTCCAATAGCTATCAGTCTGCTGAACCAATCCTTACCATGCCAATCATGAAATGCCCCAACACCATAACAAGGACTGTCTGCACTATTCCAACACTATTTTTGTCTTGCACTATGGTACTGAGAATATTATCCATCTTTCGCATTACTTCTGAAATTTAATGTATATTATTCAGGTTATTCAAATCCAGAGCCATGAGGTTGCAGCTCTATAAAACTTTGCTTAGACCACACTTCTGTCCGCCTCATTGCAGGAAGGATGCAGAAGATTTAGACGGTACAGGGGAGACTTCCCATGGATTGGAAAACATCTTATAAAGCAAGGTTAACAGAGCACGGGCTTTTCTCTTTGCAGCAAAGAAGGATTAGGAGAGGTCTACAAGATTATGAGAAGCTTAGATAGGGTGGACAGCCGGTGCCTTTTCCCTGCACTGACAGTAGCAAATACCAGAGGACATCTGTACAAGGTGAGGGGAGGAAGGTTTCGGTGAGAAGTCAAGGGTAATTTTTAAAAAAAAACAGTGGTGGGTGCCTAGAATGCATTGCCAGGATGATGGTGGTGGAGGCTGGTACAATAGGGACATTCAAAAGACTCTTAGACAAACACATGGATGCAAGAGAAATGGAGAGTTATTGGTGTGAGGAAGGGAAGGGTTAGACTGCTGTTTTTTTTGTTTTTTTTTAATTTTTTATTTTTCACACCATAAACCACATTAACCATGATACATACTTTTTCCTTTTCAAATATAGACTGTTTAGTGCATTTATATGTCAGAAAAACATTGTGGACCAAGAGGCCTGTACTGAATGATAAAGTTATATTGTAGATCATTTTCAACATGAAGTACAAGTTCAGCTGCAGCAAGAATTTTGTGCATATTACATTGTACAATGTATTTGACAACAACCTCATGACATTGTCTCAGGTCTCAATGCAAGTCTAACAATGATTTACAAGAGTTCACCATATCTGTATACAGAAGGATAATATAACATTTTGTTTAAACAATCACTGCAACCGAATCAACTTACCTTTAATGAAGAATTTTTGCACGTGACTTTGTCAGTGACATCCCTTTAAAATTGCACAATGATTTATATTATATCCATTTCATTTTCTTTTCAGTCAACTAAATTCTCATCTGCCTCAGGCCTACACACTAAACCTGCCCTTTTAAACATGCCTGTCACAGTACATGGCATTCATTACATTTCCAAACTGCTGCATCCGATCTGGGTGAACAATGGATAGAAGTGGCATGTGGAATATGTCAGCACAAAGCAAGTGAAAAGATCATCTTCAGCTGATTGCTTCTTACATGCTTTGGTAATTCAGAATAATGGGCAGATATAAAGAGGTGCAGATACATTTATTTGTAACCCTAAAATCAAGCTTTTCCATCATCTCGGTTATACAGGCAGTCAGTAGTTTGTAAACTGTTAGTGTTACAATTCCCCATTAAATTAGGCATACAGCATTGTAACAGGCCAATTTGGCCCTATGAGTCTGTGCTGGCCAAATTACAGCCCATTTTTGAATGGAAACCAGAGCCCACAGGGAAAACCCATGGAAAGAACATACAAACTCCTTACAGACATCGTGGGATTCGAACCTTGGTCCGGAACACTGGTGCTGCAATGGCATTGCACAAACCACTATGCCAACCATGTTCCCCTGCCTTGCGCCTTATGGGGTTGAAAGTTTAACTAATTAACATAGCTCCCTCTTACAAATTCCAATATCTAAATTCACTCAAGAAAATTGTGAAAAACAAGCAAGATTTTCATGCTGTTGACTCGACACAGATATTCATTAGAGAATGACAAACTTAACCTTGCTGCAGTTAAGGCAGATCACAATTCAAGTTAAAATACTTCTGGTGCGTTAAACCAGCAAGAGTTTTGATGACATCGTAGATTTACTGGAGGCAGTACTGTCTGGAAACAAAGCATCCAGGACAATTTAACAGGGGTCAGACCCATGAACAATTAATGGCTCACCTGCATGTGACAATTGCCCCTGTATAGTTGCTCGTTAATTAATTTGCTTTGAAAATAGCAGCACCTGATGGAATTTTTAAATTTCAGTTTTATGTGATTATTTAATAATCAAGTTGCTGTAATAACCTGTCGCACACTTCCCTATTTGAGATTATAATCAATTAGCAGAGCAGTTAGCGAACCCGGACTCTAATCCCGTTTTAACGTATTCCCCGTGTCTGGGTGGTATTCCCTGGGGGCTCCAGTTTCCTCCCACTATTCAAAATATATTGAGGTATTTTGGCAGCATGGGCTTGGTAGACCTGAAGGACCTGTTACCATGCTGTTAACAAAGAGGGTTCAATGACAAAGTGAGTACAGTACACATGTGCTTTCAGCGGTACAGGATAACTTTCTGTCCACAATTCAGTGACTAATACAGGATAACCTTCTGTCCGCACTTCAGTGAGCGGTACAGGATAACCTTCTGTCCGCACTTCAGTGAGCGGTACAGGATAACCTTCTGTCCGCACTTCAGTGAGCGGTACAGGATAACCTTCTGTCCGCACTTCAGTGAGCGGTACAGGATAACCTTCTGTCCGCACTTCAGTGAGCGGTACAGGATAACCTTCTGTCCGCACTTCAGTGAGCGGTACAGGATAACCTTCTGTCCGCACTTCAGTGAGCGGTACAGGATAACCTTCTGTCCGCACTTCAGTGAGCGGTACAGGATAACCTTCTGTCCGCACTTCAGTGAGCGGTACAGGATAACCTTCTGTCCGCACTTCAGTGAGCGGTACAGGATAACCTTCTGTCCGCACTTCAGTGAGCGGTACAGGATAACCTTCTGTCCGCACTTCAGTGAGCGGTACAGGATAACCTTCTGTCCGCACTTCAGTGAGCGGTACAGGATAACCTTCTGTCCGCAATTCAGTGAGCGGTACAGGATAACCTTCTGTCCGCACTTCAGTGAGCGGTACAGGATAACCTTCTGTCCGCACTTCAGTGAGCGGTACAGGATAACCTTCTGTCCGCACTTCAGTGAGCGGTACAGGATAACCTTCTGTCCGCACTTCAGTGAGCGGTACAGGATAACCTTCTGTCCGCACTTCAGTGAGCGGTACAGGATAACCTTCTGTCCGCACTTCAGTGAGCGGTACAGGATAACCTTCTGTCCGCACTTCAGTGAGCGGTACAGGATAACCTTCTGTCCGCACTTCAGTGAGCGGTACAGGATAACCTTCTGTCCGCACTTCAGTGAGCGGTACAGGATAACCTTCTGTCCGCACTTCAGTGACTAATACAGGATAACCTTCTGTTCCTGTCCGCACTTCAGTGACCAGTACAGGATAACCTTCTGTTCCTGTCCGCACTTCAGTGACTAATACAGGATAACCTTCTGTTCCTGTCCGCACTTCAGTGACCAGTACAGGATAACCTTCTGTCCGCACTTCAGTGACTAATACAGGATAACCTTCTGTTCCTGTCCGCACTTCAGTGACCAGTACAGGATAACCTTCTGTTCCTGTCCGCACTTCAGTGACTAATACAGGATAACCTTCTGTTCCTGTCCGCACTTCAGTGACCAGTACAGGATAACTTTCTGTCCACAGTTCAGTGACTAATACAGGATAACCTTCTGTCCGCACTTCAGTGACTAATACAGGATAACCTTCTGTTCCTGTCCGCACTTCAGTGACCAGTACAGGATAACTTTCTGTCCACAGTTCAGTGACTAATACAGGATAACCTTCTGTCCGCACTTCAGTGACGAATACAGGATAACCTTCTGTTCCTGTCCGCACTTCAGTGACCAGTACAGGATAACCTTCTGTTCCTGTCCGCACTTCAGTGACCAGTACAGGATAACCTTCTGTTCCTGTCCGCACTTCAGTGACCAGTACAGGATAACCTTCTGTTCCTGTCCGCACTTCAGTGACTAATACAGGATAACCTTCTGTTCCTGTCCGCACTTCAGTGACCAGTACAGGATAACTTTCTGTCCACAGTTCAGTGACTAATACAGGATAACCTTCTGTCCGCACTTCAGTGACTAATACAGGATAACCTTCTGTTCCTGTCCGCACTTCAGTGACCAGTACAGGATAACTTTCTGTCCACAGTTCAGTGACTAATACAGGATAACCTTCTGTCCGCACTTCAGTGACTAATACAGGATAACCTTCTGTTCCTGTCCGCACTTCAGTGACCAGTACAGGATAACCTTCTGTTCCTGTCCGCACTTCAGTGACTAATACAGGATAACCTTCTGTTCCTGTCCGCACTTCAGTGAGCAGTACAGGATAACCTTCTGTTCCTGTCCGCACTTCAGTGACCAGTACAGGATAACCTTCTGTCCGCACTTCAGTGAGCGGTACAGGATAACCATCTGTCCGCACTTCAGTGAGCGGTACAGGATAACCTTCTGTCCGCACTTCAGTGAGCGGTACAGGATAACCTTCTGTCCGCACTTCAGTGAGCGGTACAGGATAACCTTCTGTCCGCACTTCAGTGAGCGGTACAGGATAACCTTCTGTCCGCACTTCAGTGAGCGGTACAGGATAACCTTCTGTCCGCACTTCAGTGAGCGGTACAGGATAACCTTCTGTCCGCACTTCAGTGAGCGGTACAGGATAACCTTCTGTCCGCACTTCAGTGAGCGGTACAGGATAACCTTCTGTCCGCACTTCAGTGAGCGGTACAGGATAACCTTCTGTCCGCACTTCAGTGAGCGGTACAGGATAACCTTCTGTCCGCACTTCAGTGAGCGGTACAGGATAACCTTCTGTCCGCACTTCAGTGAGCGGTACAGGATAACCTTCTGTCCGCACTTCAGTGAGCGGTACAGGATAACCTTCTGTCCGCACTTCAGTGAGCGGTACAGGATAACCTTCTGTCCGCACTTCAGTGAGCGGTACAGGATAACCTTCTGTCCGCACTTCAGTGAGCGGTACAGGATAACCTTCTGTCCGCACTTCAGTGAGCGGTACAGGATAACCTTCTGTCCGCACTTCAGTGAGCGGTACAGGATAACCTTCTGTCCGCACTTCAGTGAGCGGTACAGGATAACCTTCTGTCCGCACTTCAGTGAGCGGTACAGGATAACCTTCTGTCCGCACTTCAGTGAGCGGTACAGGATAACCTTCTGTCCGCACTTCAGTGACTAATACAGGATAACCTTCTGTTCCTGTCCGCACTTCAGTGACCAGTACAGGATAACCTTCTGTTCCTGTCCGCACTTCAGTGACTAATACAGGATAACCTTCTGTTCCTGTCCGCACTTCAGTGACCAGTACAGGATAACCTTCTGTCCGCACTTCAGTGACTAATACAGGATAACCTTCTGTTCCTGTCCGCACTTCAGTGACCAGTACAGGATAACCTTCTGTTCCTGTCCGCACTTCAGTGACTAATACAGGATAACCTTCTGTTCCTGTCCGCACTTCAGTGACCAGTACAGGATAACTTTCTGTCCACAGTTCAGTGACTAATACAGGATAACCTTCTGTCCGCACTTCAGTGACTAATACAGGATAACCTTCTGTTCCTGTCCGCACTTCAGTGACTAATACAGGATAACCTTCTGTTCCTGTCCGCACTTCAGTGACCAGTACAGGATAACCTTCTGTTCCTGTCCGCACTTCAGTGACCAGTACAGGATAACTTTCTGTCCACAGTTCAGTGACTAATACAGGATAACCTTCTGTCCGCACTTCAGTGACTAATACAGGATAACCTTCTGTTCCTGTCCGCACTTCAGTGACCAGTACAGGATAACCTTCTGTTCCTGTCCGCACTTCAGTGACTAATACAGGATAACCTTCTGTTCCTGTCCGCACTTCAGTGACCAGTACAGGATAACCTTCTGTTCCTGTCCGCACTTCAGTGACCAGTACAGGATAACCTTCTGTCCGCACTTCAGTGAGCGGTACAGGATAACCATCTGTCCGCACTTCAGTGAGCAGTACAGGATAACCTTCTGTTCCTGTCCGCACTTCAGTGACCAGTACAGGATAACCTTCTGTCCGCACTTCAGTGAGCGGTACATGATAACCTTCTGTCCGCACTTCAGTGACCAGTACAGGATAACCTTCTATCCGCAGTTCAGTGACTAATACAGGATAACCTTCTGTCCGCACTTCAGTGACCAGTACAGGATAACCTTCTGTTCCTGTCCGCAGTTCAGTGACCAATACAGGATAACTTTCTGTCCGCAGTTCAGTGACTAATACAGGATAACCTTCTGTCCGCACTTCAGTGAGCGGTACAGGATAACCTTCTGTTCCTGTCCGCACTTCAGTGACCAGTACAGGATAACCTTCTGTCCGCACTTCAGTGAGCGGTACAGGATAACCTTCTGTCCGCACTTCAGTGACCAGTACAGGATAACCTTCTATCCGCAGTTCAGTGACTAATACAGGATAACCTTCTGTCCGCACTTCAGTGACCAGTACAGGATAACCTTCTGTTCCTGTCCGCAGTTCAGTGACCAATACAGGATAACTTTCTGTCCGCAGTTCAGTGACCAGTACAGGATAACCTCCTGTCCACAGTTCAGTGAGCAACACAGGATAACCTTCTGTCCTCACTTCAGTGAGAAGTTCAGGATAACTTTCTGTCTGCGGTTCAGTGGGAGAATTCAAACCATTGATTTAACTTAAGCCAGGGGGCGAACAGAGTACAAATTACATGGCACAAGAAAAGGATCATGGCAAAAGAAAAGGATCATGGCAAATACTGGCTTCTGTTCATTTTAGGATTGTAGTGGGCAAGATTGAGACCTCAAGTGAGCTGAGGGTGTTGCATGAAATGAGGGGTTGCGAGATTTCTGACAGCAGGTGCCAGTAGCCAGACAGTAACATGCGTTCAGTGAGTACCTCAGTCTGCAGCTCAAGAAAAAAACCGGCAAAAACCTGGCGGCAGTAGCCCATTTTGGCAGCCTTTGTTCCAACAGTATTGCTCTAAAACTTCTTGTAAAGTCACACACAAAGTCAGCATTGTAATGGAGTAATACAGCCACAACACTCAGCCGCCAAGAAACAAGCTTATGTTCCTTTAGTCTTAATTTCTCATGGCACTGTTGTTTCAGTGGCTGCAGATGTTACCACCCTCAAGATGACAACTCAGCCTGATTAATAAATTAACCAAACTGCTGAATAAAGCGGGCTCGATTTTAAGACCAGCTGAGTGTATTTAAGACTACTGCAGCCAAACATCTCAACCTCTGAACCCCAAGGGAGGCAGGGTTAGTGTAGCAGTTAGCACAGTGCCTTTACAGTGATCGGGACCTGTGTTCAAATCCTGCACTGCCTATAAAGAGTCTGTAGGTTGTCCCTGTGTCTGTGTGGGTTTTCTCCGGGGCCTCCAGCTTGCTCCCACCATTCAAAATGTACTGGGGGTGTAGGTTAATTGGGTGTAAATTGGGCGGTATGGGTTCATGTGCCAAAAAGCTCTGTTACTGTGCTGTATGTCTAAATTTAAAATACAAATAACTGGAGCTGTGTTACCTAATATTCTAATGCTGCTTACTTGTTTTCCAAGGATAACCGTAAAAAAAGATATGAAATTGGAGGGGAATTGAAATGGTTTTGCAAGAGCTCGAGTTAATTCCATGAGGTGAAAGAGAAAGAATCTCAAGAAACACTAGGCCATGAGGGTGACATGGTATCGCACAGCTCCAGGGACTCTTCAATCCTGACCTAGAGGGCTGCCCGTGTGGAGTTTGCATGTTCTCCACTTTATGGACGTGTAGGTAATTGGCCAGGATAAACCTTCCCCCCCCCCCCCCCCCCACCACCACCACAGTGAGAGGGAGGGTGGAATCTGTGAAGGATAAAATAGGAGGAGAGGGTAAAAATGAGTGCGGGGTTGGTGAGATGATCGGCAAGGATCTTGTGGGCAGAAGCATCCACTTCCATAATGCAACACACAAACATACTGGAGGTACGTTTGAACCTCCAAGAGGTTCAACGGGTCTCGCAAAATGTGGGGAAAGGAACGAGCAGTCAACGATTCCGGCCTGAGCCCCTCTCTACTCTGGCTGAGTTTCTCCAGCACTCCTGCACTCACTAGTCCCCAGCATCAGCAACTTGAGGTTGGCATGGTGCCTCATAGCTCCAGGAGCTCAGGTTTAATCCTAACCCCCCCCCCCATGCTGTCTGTGTGGAGTCTGCACATTATGGCCGTATCTGCACAGCCCACACTGGGGCACAGCATCCTTCTCACATCCCAAAGATGTGCTGCTTGGCAGTTTAGTTCACGACCGGAAATTGCCCCTTGGTCGTTGGTGGCTGGTCGAGGAACTGGGGTGCAGTTGATGGGGTGTGCAGTAGAACAGGTCACTGATAGATGAATGTGATTGTTTTAAGAGGGAGCTAGGCATTAGCTTGACAGGTCAAAGGGTGTTCCTGGATGTGAGACACTCACTGTAGAGTGCAGCTCGATTCTGCACTGTCAGCAGGTCGTCTGTCACCAGTTGGTTCAACCTCAGCCTTTAGTTGCCTGCAGAGCCATTTCTCATAGAACAAGCTGCTATCTGATGTGGTAAATGTGGGCTCACTCTTAAGTTTTAAAACTAAACTGGATAGATATATGGATGGGAGAGGTCTGGAGGGTTACGGAATGGGTGCAGTTCAGTAGGACGAGCGGAATGATGTTTTCAGCACAGATTAGAAGGGCCAAAAGGGCCCTGTGCTGCAGTGTTCTATGGTTCTTTCCTTACGATTCAGTGGAACTTATAATCTAGGAGTGCCTTGTAACAGCAGTTCAATATCTCACAGATCCTCCTGTTATCAAACCAGCCCGGCGTTTTCTTGAGGAGAACCTTCGAGTGGCTCCCTCAATGCTAATTTTGGAGCGGGAGGGTGGGAACACTCCAGGACTGGGCCCAGGTGCCTGGGGAGAGAAAATGTTCAGGGACTGGGCCCAGGTGCCTGGGGAGAGAAAACGTTCAGGGACTGGGCCCAGGTGCCTGGGGAGAGAAAACGTTCAGGGACTGGGCCCAGGTGCCTGGGGAGAGAAAACGTTCAGGGACTGGGCCCAGGTGCCTGGGGAGAGAAAACGTTCAGGGACTGGGCCCAGGTGCCTGGGGAGAGAAAGCGTTCAGAGACTGGGCCCAGGTGCCTGGGGAGAGAAAACGTTCAGGGACTGGGCCCAGGTGCCTGGGGAGAGAAAACGCTCCGGATGGTCCTAATGTATTTTGCACTAAACACCCACTAAGAACAGCTTCCTGCACAATTGCAGAGTTGCAGAGGAGGTGACCCCTCAGCAACTGGGATTCAAGAGGGTGCTGAGGGCAAGGGCACCCTTGGGCCTTAGGCACTGAAGGCTTCCTGATTGGAGATTTGCATCTGGATCTGGGGTTGCCAATGGACCAAACAGGAGTCTGTGTGACTATAGAGGCTGTGGGAGCACTGGAGGCGAATCCATGGACACTCAGCGAATCGGAAAGGACTCACTTCTGCTTCTCTCTCTCTTACTATAATGGGTGGCGGGCAATGGTCATGGCGGCTCTGTCTGCTTAACGGCAGGCGCAAGGCAATTTTGTGCAATATTACATACTATTACACGAAAATAAAGGAATCTTCAATCTTGAATCAAAAATTATTCAACCAGCACATCTCATCTGTGTACCATATGCCTCTGGATCCAATAATGGATTGTTTGAACTCAAGTATTTTATTTTAATCTGGTTTCAGCGATTATTAGCACATGCAAACAACTTATTTGCCCAAACCCACCCTGACATACAGTGGACTTTACACCACAAATATACAAGAGAGGAAAGAGAGTGGGCAAGGGGACTGTTAAAATAGGCTTCTTTAGTTAATAAAGTAACACGTTGGAGACTAAACAAGACCATACAAATAATGAACCCAAAAGGAAAAGATATTTTATTGGAATTCAGAACATGTGAAACACTAACCCATCTCCTCTTTGAAAGTAACTTCGATGAACATCAAGTATATCCCCTTTACATTTTCAGATAAGCTTTCATCCAACCCCTGGTTGGGGGATGTGGTGGTGGGTGGAAGATGAGGCTGGTGCAAATGTCCAACAAAAACCATTTTCCTTTGCCCTGGTCTCAAACTGATGAACTGCTGTTGGAACAGATTGAAGCCAGCTCTACTTCCACTCCTCAATAGTTAAATGATAATTACATTCCACCCACTGCCGAAGTCATCATATTCCAATAGCTCTCCCTGACAGTCTCCAATTACAACAGGACACATCCCGGCAACATTTTGGGAAACAGCTAAGTGGTAAAGGCTCAGATGGAATTGCTAGTGAGGCCATTTAACTCCTTAACCCTGTTCCACAATTTAGTGAGATCCTGGCCACTCTATAAACCCATTTCCTCATATCCCTGAACAGCTATTTTTTTTTTAAAAAAGACAGACAGTCTTTAAGTTATCAATCTGCGGGAGAGCATTCCAAATTACAGCCAACTGTGTTGGCATATGTTCCGCATGACAATTGAGGTTCAGCTCTAATATTTAGTCTCAAAGCTCAAGTTCTAAATTCTAAAAGCAATGTCCTGCTGGCCGTCGGGACCAGGGGGAGAGTTTGCAGCAGAGGCTCGGTCCCAGGGTGCCATTTCCAAAAAAGGACAAGCGGGGTCGGTGTCAGATCAAATCTAATAGGGGCCATTAGGGTAACCGTGGGTGAGATTCACAAGGTGGGGTTCAAAGACTCTCTCAGCTGGGGGGAGGCACACTTGTGTGCTGACGCTCGTGCTGCGGGTGGAGGCATAACTCATTTGGGGAGCAATGCACACAGATTTCCCCTGTGGCACCAGACCTGAAGATATGGTCATAGTATCTCTCTCTCTCTCTCTCTCTCTCTCCATACATAGTGTTACAAAAAAATTTTTAATATGAAATTTAAACCATATTGCATAAAAAAAACAAATGCAAACAGATGATCGCCTTAGTTATTTTATTAAAATTCTAACATAAACTTTTTTTTGCCGATAAAATCCAACGTAAACCTTGCTGTTTCAACATAAGTGATTTTCTGCTCGAGCTCTTTTTTCTATTCGATGATTGATCATTCTGCATATTACATACAGTACATGCATTCATACAGTATAAATAAAGAACTGGAAAATGAATATGGAGCCTCATTCACTATCCATCAAAGCCCCCCACTACTCCACTCGACATCGAAACGCTGGAGGAAAAATTAATGTCCGGCTTGAGGTGGCACCAAATGAAGGACAGAGGGCTCAAAAGCCAGGCAGTCTGGTCTAATGCCAGACATCTGGCCACCCTCCTCGATCCTGCAGGCTCTCAGGGCCAGGGGAGATTTGCATCAGAGGCTCGGTCCCAGAAGGAGAGTTCGCAACTTGACTGACCCCAGCAGCCTACATGGCCAAGTCTCTGCCACAAATTCTCTAAACCCCTCCCTCCCCAACTTCCCCAACCTCCCCTCCCTTGCTTGGATTCTTCCTACCATCCAGTGCCTGATCTACCCCATCCCACTCCCCAACCCCTTGATCCTTCCCCCAACCCTTGCCTGGTCTTTTCCATCCCCTCTATCCTTTACCACTTGGAGGCAGATCCTCTGCCCCTACCTTCATCCCCATCACCTACACTTCGAGTTCCACATACGCCATGATGCTGAACTCTTCTTCCGTTGGCTCTGTCTCCATGCCTACTTCTACAACCACAATTCTTCACCCCCTACTACAGACTCCTTTGCTGCTTTAAACCTTCCTCCTCCTCCTAGACACCTCGTTCTGGGCCCTAATATTTCCAACTGCCAAATAACCATCTTGACTTCACTACATCCCTTACTCATTCCAATTTCACTCTCTCGGAACACCTGACCTTCCACTCCCTCCTCACCAATCCCAACCTCTTTATCAAACCCACAGACCAGCATGGTGCTGCTGTGGTCTAGCGTGCTGACCTCTATCTGGCTGAAGTTGGACAACAACTCTCAGACACCTACTCTTCCTTACCCCTTGCCTCGGTCCTGATCATCCATCCATCTGTGCTCCTGACACCTCGCCCCAGCCCCAGCTGCCCACACACAGATTTTACATCTGGTCTCGACCACCCCCAGACTGGAGCACACGATAACTCCATAGATGCAGATATTCACCACAGTCCCATCTCCTCTGAGGAAGGACCTGTGTATTGACTCGCGGACTCTATTACCGCTTTAATTCATTGAGTTTTTGTTCTTTATTCATTTAGAGATCATTTGGACCTGCTATTGGTATGGTATTTTGGATTCAAGTATGAATTTCAGCCCCTCAAAAGTAGTATCCATGATAGACAACCCCATAAATTTAACATTAAAAAGTGGTCTAGAAAATTTGACTTTTACACGAGTATCTATGGCATTTAATTTTGTATTTACTGTCTCTTTTTAATAAAATATATCATTGCAGTTTTTATTTTACATTTTTTTTTAAAGTTGCAAGAATTTCAGTGCATTTGTACATTGTACAATTACCCTTCACATCCATGCCCTGTTTCTCTCCTGTGGGGTATAAAGTTTAAAAAAAAACTATTTAGCCTATTCACACCTCTAATAGTTTAGTCATCCTCTTTCAGGTGCCCCACTGTAAGGAAAACCTAGCACGGTTGGCACAGCAGTTAGTGCAACGCCTTACAGCACCAGCAATCGGGACCAGGGTTCGAATCCCACGCTGTCTGTAAGGAGTTTGTACATTCTCCCCATGTCTGGGCTCCGGTTTCCTCCCACCATTCAAAATGCACTGGGAGGTGTGTAGGTTAATTGGGTGTAAATTGGGCAGCACAGACTGTGGGCCTAAATGGCCTGTTACCGTGCTGTATGTCTAAAGTAAAGTAAAACCAAGCCCGTCTTTCTTTCCTTGCAGTTGAAACATACTGTCCTTGGCAACATCTCTGTACTTCTGCCAGTGCAATCACGCCCTTCCTGTGGTGTCGTGGCCTAAAATACACACAGGACCCCAGCTATGGCCTTACCAACATTTTATAAAGTTATGACATAACCTCTCTGCTCTTAAATTCTTCATGAAGTCAGGTATCTCACATGACTGGACTTTTGCCTTTTGCAAGGAGTGGAAGAGAACGGGGTGTCTGAGATAAGGAAAATCAGCGTAGGTTACAAGGTACTAAATACGCAAAACTGCATGTGGGTAAAACTGGGGAAATTAGAAGGGGAGGGAGCATTCAAAATAGGAAAAGGGATCATTTTTCCCTTAAGCAATTGCTCACACCTCAACTTCAAAGCAAAAGACTACCTGCCAGAACATTCCCTCCACAAGTGCTAAGTGAATGTTCCATAACCTTGACCAGAGCTTTTATGCCAACAAGGGTTTTGTGTGGTCCATTAACAAAGATGGAGTTAGCTGACCCTTATCAGTGTGACAACAAACTATTAGTCTCAGTCCAATTGTGTTAGGTGCGGATTAGCATATTCATCTGATGGAATCCATATGAAGATGACTGACTGAGGCACATCAGACTTCAACTACTGCCTCTCTTCCCTTACGTGCAGCCCTACCTATAGAGTTTTCCCAGGGTTCTCTGTCTATAGAATGGATGTCCGGCCATCTCTAGGAGCAACACCGTTGTGAAGCAAGACCTTGTCCAAAGCCCAAGTGAAGATGATGGAGAGGATCAGGTGGGTGAGCTCATGTTGGAGAGGATCAGATGGGTTGAGACATAGGATGTCCAAGGAGGAGAAAGATGGTGAGGCAGAGAATATTACAAAAGTGAAATAAAATGCTAAGAGCCGTTCCCAAATAAAATTCAAAATTGAGGACAAAACAAAATACTCATTCCCGAGGGAGGAATGTCCTACAGCTCTGCTATTGGCAACACATGACATAGACGAAAGAGCATAATATGCTTCCATCTCATTTGATCTCACCCTATTAGATCCAAGCCCCTCCCACTGAAAATTAACTTGCTCCCATTTTTTATTTAAAGCCCTCTGTCCTCTCCCCATCACTTCTCAATGTTTTCCTTTTCTACCCTCCCACCTGTAACTAACAGGTTGGAAGTACGTCTGTGTGCTCCTCCTCCTGCACCTTCCTCCCTCCTTCTCTCCTCCCCCCATTTTTTTTTAATCCAAACGCCCATTTTTTTTATTCAAACACCCACCAGTTTTTTCTTCTTCTACCCAACAAAGGGTAGAAACATTAGTTACCCCCCTGACCTCCTATGGGTGCTGTGTGGCCGGCTGAGTTTCCCCACTGCATTTGGTTATTGCTTTCTCTCTGCTCAGCGGTGAGCATTAACCGTTTCTCTTTCCACAGATAGTGGCTGGCCTACAACACGTTTCACATGTTTTCCATCTTTGTTATTCATCTTGCCAAGAATTTTCCATATTAGTTGCAAAATGTTTCACCCCAATGAAAGCCCATGAAACGAAACCAGGTGTCATCATTTATCACACACTCATTGTAGATCTACATTTGCATCAAACTATGTTTCTGAAATATTTATATATTCTGTGAAACCATCTGTGCATCAGTGACAGACAGCTCTATCTCTTCAACATTTCATTTCCTCCCTCTATTGTCTCCCTGCTGTCAAACTAATCCTCCAACATCCTGCCTTGTACAATCCATCCAACACAGCGCCTGTGGGGGTTTTTGTATGGCTGCTTTTAAAAGCAAACAACAGAGGTAGAACATCAACAGAACATTGAAGACCAGACCTCAGAATTGAACAGCAGAGACTTGTACAACAACCAATGGAGAGCCTTGCAAAAATAAAAGTAATGGAGAAACTCAGCAGGTCACACAGCATTCAAAAGGAAGAAAAAAAATGCAGTCAACGTTTCAGTCCTTGGGCCTTCATCAGGAGTACCTCACTTCTTAAACACACATTTAATATGTTGCATTCACTTCAGAGCAACACAGTATATAATGTACTGAAGTCATTGCCTTCTGCCCCCTTATAAACAGGTCCGTCTGAGGCAGATGTTACATCATTTAGAACCTCTATTGCATTCAAACTATTAAGAAGACTTCTAACCCAAATTCACTCCAACTTGAAACCGGAATAATTATAAATCAGCCCTCCAACTTTTCAACCACTGCCCATCCATTACCAAAGGTTCATTTAAACCTTTGTGACCTCCGGGCAATATTACTCAGGATCATTTTCTTCTTTGGCTTGGCTTCGCGGACGAAGATTTATGGAGGGGGTAAAAGTCCACGTCAGCTGCAGGCTCGATTGTGGCTGACAAGTCCGATGCGGGACAGGCAGACACGGTTGCAGCGGAAAATTGGTTGGTTGGGGTTGGGTGTTGGGTTTTTCCTCCTTTGTCTTTTGTCAGTGAGGTGGGCTCTGCGGTCTTCTTCAAAGGAGGTTGCTGCCCGCCAAACTGTGAGGCGCCAAGATGCACGGTTTGAGGTGATATCAGCCCACTGGCGGTGGTCAATGTGGCAGGCACCAAGAGATTTCTTTAGGCAGTCCTTGTACCTCTTCTTTGGCGCACCTCTGTCACGGTGGCCAGTGGAGAGCTCGCCATATAACACGATCTTGGGAAGGCGATGGTCCTCCATTCTGGAGACGTGACCCACCCAGCACAGCTGGATCTTCAGCAACGTGGACTCGATGCTGTTGGCCTCTGCCATCTCGAGTACTTCAATGTTAGGGATGAAGTCTCTCCAATGAATTTTGAGGATGGAGCGGAGACAACGCTGGTAGAAGCGTTCTAGGAGCCGTAGGTGATGCCGGTAGAGGACCCTTGATTCGGAGCCGAACAGGAGTGTGGGTATGACAACGGCTCTGTATACGCTAATCTTTGTGAGGTTTTTCAGTTGGTTGTTTTTCCAGACTCTTTTATGTAGTCTTCCAAAGGCGCTATTTGCCTTGGAGAATCTGTTGTCTATCTCGTTGTCGATCCTTGCATCTGATGAAATGGTGCATCCGAGATAGGTAAACTGGTTGACCGTTTTGTGTTTTGTGTGCCCGATGGAGATGTGGGGGGGCTGGTAGTCATGGTGGGGAGCTGGCTGATGGAGGACCTCCGTTTTCTTCAAGCTGACTTCCAGGCCAAACATTTTGGCAGTTTCTGCAAAACAGGACGTCAAGCGCTGAAGAGCTGGCTCTGAATGGGCAACTAAAGCGGCATCGTCTGCAAAGAGTAGTTCACGGACAAGTTTCTCTTGTGTCTTGGTGTGAACTTGTTGTTTTGCAAGCAGACCTGCAGACTTCTTATACATAGAACCACAAGTAAGACAGAAATCTCACAATATTGGTGTAAAGAAAACCCGCCATTAAGCTAGCTTTGATCATTTCTACTGAACCAAACAAAAAGCCAGCATTATGTCGGGTCAGTGTATCATTTTACACAACGCCCACTTAGAAAAATTGTCATTGGTCCATTTCCTTTGGAGTTCTGAAACCATGCACGTAACGAGTCAATTAGGTACAATTAAAACAGTGGTTTTCTTTCCACCTACATACCACCTTAAGTAATCATTTACTAATCATTGCTATCTATCGTTGGGGGGCCTGGTGACAGATAACGAAAGATAACGTTGGGGGCTTCAGACTCTTCAAACCCACAGACCAGCTTGCTCACAGCACAAGGTGACTAGACACACCTGGGGACAGCTGAGAGCAGGACGATGGGATTAGTGTGGGGGCTGGTCTTTTACCACAACGCCACTCCCTAACACTAATCTCTTCTCCTCCCTTAATATCCAAAGGTCTGTCAGTGACTGTCTTGAATACATTCAGTTACTGACCATTCATACCCTCGGTCTGTAAAGTTCCAGATTCTATTCTTTGATACATACTTTTTATCTTATTCATGAACAATGAAGCCCTATTTTGAATGAGCAACAGCCACCCCACATCTGTCAAAACCATGAATTAAATCATCTCTCATTCTCCTCCCAGCAATACATCAATGCTTTACCCACCTGACGAAACGGTGAGTCTCGTAGAGGATGCATCACTGTTTCACCACCAGCTCCTTTCACCTCCAGCTCCAGACATTTCATCCACAGCTCATTTCAGACTTCTGCATTTACGGGACCAGGCATAGACATCAGAGATGGGCTAAACCCAAAATGCCTGCCGGTCAGGTTTTCCCTCATGAGCTACTCAATGTCAGCCAGATCGACTCTGCCTTTTACCTTTACAGCTCAGTCTGGTCGACCTAGTGTCAAATCAGTGATGTACTGGGAATGATACCTTGACGGGTTGGTGCTGGACCCAGCCACACTTTGTGACGGCCTCACCCTTCTCCACGAGCAGCCCACAGCAACTGAGAGCAGGCAGTGGGCTCTCAGGAGAGAGTGGTGCAGCGGTATTATTAAAAAGATTTTTTCTGTTGCCCTACCTGCATATTTTGTCCAAGTTCTAAATGCTTACCAGTAAATTCACTAAAGGAAATATGATACTCAAACATATCCTTTCCCATCATGGTCCCGGAATGCTGGATCACTCCTTTTACACAGAAGGTGTTCTGGCACTGATACTACCTCTGCTGCCGGAAAAAAAACCATTCTACACACCCCAAAACTGACAGAGGCTGTACATGCCGAGATCATGGTCTTAAAAAGGAAAAACATTATTGAATGTTGTAGCCATGAAAATCATGAGTTTGTATCTAACACCTTCACACGATCCAAAAGAAGTGGCTGCACTTGAGTGATACTGGATCTATCGGATCTTAACAAATATGTCTTATACAGGCATTTTAAAATGGCTAACATATATTCTGTGTTGCTGATGTTACGCAACGGCTATTACTTGGCCTTAATGAATTTTTTATTCGGTCGTGATCCGTCCACAGTACAGGAAATTCTTGAAATTTACCTGAAAGGGAGAGCTATTTTAGTGTAATCCTTGGCCAAATGGGCTGAGCTCAGCGCCCAGGGCATTTACCAAGTTACTAAAGCTGGTGTTTGCAAAGCTCATGAAAGAGGGGCACGTGGTAATGGGTTAACTAGACGATACTCTTATTGTGGGCAGGTTGTTCGAGGAAACAAGAAGGGCAGTAGCAGCAACCTAGAGATTAAGCCACGTGGGGTTTCTTATACATGAGAAATCAATGTTGGTGCCTACTTAGAGGTTAAAATTCCTCGACTTCATTATTGATACAGAAGGCATGAGACTTACCCCACCAGAGAATAAAATGGCAGAGATTAGGACAGCCTGCAGAGGGCTCATGACTGAGTGCTGTCCCTCCATAAGAAAGGTGGCCGGGTTGATTGGGAAACTGGTAGCAACTTTCCCAGCGGTACAATATGGTCCGCCAAATTATAGGCTCTTGGAAAGGGGCAAAATATCAGCTCTTAAGCAGCTAGAGGACATTTTGACAGGCCCATGAGGCTCATTAGTGAGGCCAGATTCAACATGGTATGGTGGATCAACTATATCTCACGGGCTTACGCAAGGATCGAGCTCAGAAAGGTGGACCTAGAGATCAGGCCAGACACCAGTGGCGAAGGTTAGGAAGCCACGAACTCTCAGCTGGGGGCAGAGGAACTGACATAGAGCTCAGGGAGGCCTCAAAATCAGGTATCAATATTTGGGAATGGTGGTGGGTTTTTGTTTGCATTAAAGTCTTTCTGTGCGAGGGTAACTGACATTCATATACTGCTAAGATTGGATAACACCTCAGCTGTGGCCTACCTCAGTAATATGGGATGCCTTAAATCTCCTTCCTGTAACAAGTTAGCCATTGAGACTTGGCATTGGTGTATTCAGAGGAGCATTTGGTTTACTGCCGCTTACCTGCCGGGTCAGAACATACAGGTGGACCTGATGTCCAGGAAATTCAATGATAGCACTGAGTGCACTCTGGGTAAGAAATATTTTAAATTGCTATCAGACACCTTTGGCAGTGGGAGTTGGTGACTCAACATGCCCAATTCTCCCTCCCCCTTTTTTCTTATTTATTACAACCAAACATCTTTATCTGTAAACATGCTCAGTCACAGGTTTGTTTTATGGTTGGTTCGTTTAGTTTAGCTCATTTAAGTTCAGTGGCTTCTCTCCTCCAGACTGTAATAGAATGGCTGTGCACGTGATCTCACGTTGACTCACCAACTCCCACTGCTCGAATAATCATCATCAAACTTCGCACAGGTAAGTGCTCGTTTAATGTTCCATTTTACTATGTGGCATTGATTCAGGGGTCTGATAACAGTTGGAAGGAAACATTCCTTGAATCTTGGGGGGGGGGGATGAATGATCTCACACTCAAGAATCTTCCTGACAAGAAGGGACTGCAGAGTGTGGCCGGGGACAGATGAGTCTTTTCATACGCTAACTGATTTTCTATGGCAGCGGTGTTGAGTGAGGGGAAGGGGTGCCAACATGACCCTCTGCAGCTCTTGCTGTCTTGGGTAGATCAGTTTTCGTTGCATGCAGCATTGCATCTGGATAGGTGCAATTGGTGCATTACTGCTGCAGTGCTGGTGACATGGCACATTTCAAGTTACCTTCGCTGTGATCAAGTACTTACCTGCGTAGGGAGCAGTGCTGGCCACCGCTGATGACGTATCCGAGGTGATACATGGGAGTAATAGCGCGCAGGCGCGGGTTCATTCAGAAGGCTGCATTTGTAGTGATGTATCTTGGATGCAGGAGGAGTGTCGAGATCACCTATGTGGTGAAGAGCCAATAAAAAGTTCAAAGGAGTTTAGCCGGGTGGTGTTTGGTGGGATGAAGAATTCAGTGCTGTGACTGAGAGAAATAGAGAGAGTCAACTCCATTTTGCACTGAACAAATGAGTGAGTGTATTTTTTTAATTATGTGTATACTGGGTAAATTACAAGTGGTGACCTTAGAGGACTGCAGACACCCCAATATGTCATCTGCGAATGATTCTCATATCCAAACATGTGGCCAGAGGTCACTCACACTATTTTGGTCTCAACAAACATTTTTGGTGGGTTTTCACAGTTGCAAATGTGATGAATTCCATTTTGGGAGCAGATTTCTTGTCACATTTTTCATTGCTGGTGGATTTTTTTTAAAACGTCTGCTGTGGACCACAAGTATCTGTCATCCCTCCAGTGTCATCACCTGCCTGGCAAGCCTCCAACCGGCTCCTATCCTTTCCAAGTTTTGCTCTAGCATTTCCCTCGCCTAGTGACCCCATATCATCACACTGACATTAAACATGCAGTAATCCACCACATACAGACTGAGGGTCGCTCTTCAGGTTGCAGGACAGGCTCATAGGTTATCCCCCGGATCAACTTATTAAAAAAAATTAAAAAATTAAAATAAAAAAAATAAAAAAAAATAAAATAAAATAAAAATCGCGAAAGCGGATTTCGACCACATGCAGGACCACAGATCTAACAGCTGCTAGGCGTCACTGTTACACAGGATTCCAATCTCCTGGGGATTGATGGCCTTGTGGAGATTATCGTGTGCTGAATAATTCCACTATACCTGACTGGTACAACATCCCAAATTTACAAGACTTTTCAGCAAACCTCCACGGCAAACATGTATTTGTGAAAATAGATCTAGCCCATGCTTACTATCAAATTCCCGTTGACCCTTCTGATGTCATGAAGACGGCAGTGATGACCCCCTTCAGCACGTTTGAGTTTCTGCGAATGCCATTTGGTCTACAGGTTGCAGCTCAGATATTCCAGTGGTTGATGGACCACGTACTTGCCGGCCTCGATTTTGTGTTTGTTACATCTATGATATTCTGGTCACAAGTGTGGATGAAGAGGAGCACAAGCGCCATCTTACATCTTTGTTCCAGAGTTTTGATGAGTTTGGCATTGTGATCAATCCCAGGAAATGTGATCTTGGTGCTGCTGAGCTTATATTTTTGGGACATAGAGTTACACAACATGGTATCTTGCCCGAGGAAATTAAAATACAAGAAATTTGAGATTTTCCTAGGCAGTTGCGACATTTTTTAGGGATGATGAATTTCGACTGATTCCTGCCAATTGCCGCAGAATCTCCATTACCCTTGTTTGAACTACTAAAAGGATCTGATAAGTCTTGAGTTTGGGAGATGATGCTATGTGCACTTTCAATGATATTAAGACTGCACTTGCAAATGCCATGATGCTTTTATGCACCAAAAGCCCAATACCTTGCTCTCTCTTACCACCGTCAATGCTAAGGGACCAGTGTTAGAACAGCAAGTCTGTGGGCAATTGGAACCTCTGCCTTTTTTTTTTAAAATCAGCCAAGCTGTTACCTGCTCAGGCAAAGTATAGTTCATTTGGGCAAGAACTCCTAGCCATTTATCTCGCAGTGACACATTGCCAGTTTTTGTTGGAGGTCGCCCTTTCATTATTTATACAGACCACCAGCCTCTTATACATACCGTGCGAACAAGTACACATCTCCACTCACCATGAGAAATTCAGCACTTACAAGGACGTAGGGCACATCTGACAGAAGGCAAATGCCAAGGCCAACGTCCTGTCCAGGTGTGACCATGAGGCCTTACCCATGACACTGCCATCGATTTCATTGCATGGCTCGTGCACAACACACCGATCCCAATCTCATCCGGTATCACTGAATGAATTGGGGGAAACATTGTGATTTTTCCACAGGAAGCCCTAGGCCTTTTGTGCTATCAGCAATGCGTGGGAGATTTTTAAAGCTCTTCATAATTTGTCTCATCCTGGTAAAAGATCATCGAACTGATCACGGAACACTTTATCTGGCCTCACATTATGCGAGATGTTGGATTACGGGCAAGGACTTTCTTGCCATGTCAACACTCTGAAGTCTCCAGACACAGAAATTCAAGCTGAGAGATTTTGCTGTACAAATTCTCATTTCCATTACATACACCTGGACTTCATATGCCCGCTTCCGCTATCTCAGGGATACACTTATCTATTTACATGAGAGGATCGAGCTACCAGATGGCAGGAGATATCTTCAGAGATGATCGCTTTGGCTTCTGTGGATTGTTGGGTTCCATCTCTCGGTTTGAGTCAGCTTTGTTCCTAGCACTTACTGATCTTTCGGGTACCCACTGTACTCGGATTACAGCTTACCATCCGCAGCCCAACAGCCTCATTGGGCGTTTCCATCACCAATTGAAAGCAGCATTGACAGCAGGTGGCGAAGCATCTCTGTGGAGCGAATGCTTGCGTGCATATTGCTGTAGAAGTGGATCTTGGATGTTCAGTGACTGAGCTAATAAATAGCACCATGCTGACTGCCTAGTGAGTCTGGGGATAGTGCTCTCTGATCCAGCGAGTTCTGTCAACTATCTTCAGGAAAGCATGTGGTTGGTCAGACCAACAGCTATACAACATGCGTCACCTGCAACGTATGCGCCAGATGATTTACAACGCAGTTCTGAACACAATAGGAGCAGGAGTCGACCATCTGGCCCAACTCCAAAAACCTGCCTTTTCCCCATTACCATTAATTCTCAAAATATGAAAAAATCTCAAACATATTGAATGAGGCAGCCTCTGCTCCTTCCTTGGCCAGAGAATTCTACTGACTCACCTCACCCAAGGAAAAGCAGTTCCTCGTCATCTTCATTCTAAATCTACTCCTCTGAACTCTGAGGCAATGTCCCCTAGTTCGATTCTTGCCTGCCAGAGGAAACAACTTTCCAGCTTCTATCACTCTCAAATCCCTGGCCATTCTTTTAAATTCCAGCCACTAGAACTCAATGGGCAACCCTCTCATCTCTGGGATCACTCTGGTGAACCTCCTCTACACCATCTTCAAAGCCAGTATATCCATTCTCAAGTAAGGAGACCTGAACTGCACACAGTATTCCAGGTGTGGCCTCATCAATAACCTGTACAGCTGCAGCAGAACCTCCTCAAATTCAATCCCTCAAGCAATGAACCACAACATCCAATTTGACTTCCTGATTACCTGCTACACCCATAATCGTGCACAAGCACTCCCATGTCCCTCGACGTAACTGTTTTATATTTTGTCCAAGTTTACTTCTGTAACTTATCTTCCCTTTCTTTATTGCTGGCCTGACAATGTGTGCTTTTTCAAGTCAAGTTTATTCTCATCTAATTGAACAAGTACAACCCGACAAAACAGCATTCTCCGGCCCTTGATATAAAACATGCAGTCATACAACCAGGCATAACATATACAAACAATACATATGCAGGACAAATATTCGTATGTACAAATAAATAAATATTGTTTCGTAAATACAAGTCTCAGATGGTTAATGTGAGCAATTCCGTTGGTCGTTCAGCATTCGCACTACCCTTGGGAGGAAGCTGCTCTTCAGCTTCATGGGGCCAGCTCTGGTACTAGAAACATAGAATCCTTCAGCTCTTCTAGTCTGTGTCCATCCATGTACCTGACCAAATTCTTAAATCTTTAAATTGAGCCTGCATTTCACCACCTCAGCTGGCAGCTCATTCCATGCTCCCACTACTCTGTGTGAAGAAGTTCCTCATCACGTTCCCCCTAAACTTTTCCCCTTTCACTCCTAACCCACGTCCTTTGGTTTGTATCTCACCTATCCTCAGTGGAAAAACCCAACCTACATTTACTGTCTATCCCCCTCAATTTTAAAAACCTTGATCAAATCTCCCCTCGTTCTTCTACACTCCAGGGAATAAAGTCCTAACCTTTCCCTGAAACTCAGTTCCTGAAGTTTGGGCAACATCCTAGTAAATCTTCTCTGCACTCTTTCCATCTTATTGATTTCTTTCCTGTAGTTAGGTGACCAAAACTCTACACAATACTCCAGATTTTGCCTCACCAAAACTTTACCATAACATCTCAACTCCTATACTCAGTACTTTGATTTATGGAGCCAATATGTCAAAAGCTCTCTTTACAATCCTATCCACCTGTGACACCACTTTCAGGGAAAATGTATCTGTATTCCCAGATCTCCCATTCTATCGCACTCCTCAGCGCCCAACCATTCATCATGTCTGTCCTTTCTTGGTCTGTCCTTCCAAAATGCAAAACCTTACACTTGTTTGCATTAAATTCTATTTGCCATTTTTCAGCCCCTTTTTCCAAGCTGATCCAGATCATTCTGCAAACTTTGAAAACCATCTTCGCTGTCCACAACGTCACCAATCTTAATGTCACCTGCAAACTTGCTGATCCAATTTACCCCATTGTCATCTAGATCACTGATCTGGATGATAAACAACAATGGTCCCAGCACCTATCCCTGAGGTACACCACTAGTTACAGACTAGCATTTGAACCTTCCTGACTAAAATCCCACGTATGATCTTGTCAAAGGCCTCACTAAAGTCCATGTAGACAACATCCACAGCCTTTCCTTCATCAACTTTCCTGGTAACCTCCTCAAAAAGCTCTATTAAACTGGTTAAATGCAACCTACCTCTCACAAAGCTATGTTGACTATCCCCAATCAGTTTCTTGCTATCCAAATTATTGTATATCTGATCTCTTAGAACACCTTCCAATAGGCTGATGAGCCTGAGGCAGTAGTGAATAAATTATTGAGGATAGGTGAGATGTGGGCTAAGAGTGAAAGGGGAAATGTTTAGGGTGAACGTGAGAAAGCTTCTTCACACAGAGAGTGGTAGGAGTGTGGAATGAGCTACCTGCTGAGGTGGTGAATGCAGGCTCAATTTTAACATTTAAGAAGAATTTTGACAGGTACATGGATGGGATGGGGTATGGAGGGCTATGGGCTAGGTGCAGGTCAGTGGGACAATAGAACATTACAGCTCAGAAACTGGGCCCTTCTAGTCTGTGTCGACCGTTCTTTTGCCTCGTCCCACTGACCTCCACCCAGTCCATACACGGGTCAATGTATGGACTGGGTGGAGGTCAGTGGGACGAGGCAACAAAAGAAAAATCACGTGGAACAGAGTAGAAGGCCCGAAGGGGCCTGTTTCTGTCCTATAATGTTCTATGGTTCCACTCTTGGTGACCTTTTATGCAGAAGCATTTAGCTTGATGCCTTCCTTTATTTCCTCAGTTCTCCAGGAATGGCTCCCCCAGCTTTACCGTCCTTGCTTTTAACTGGACTATACATTTGTTGAGGTGTGTGAAAAATCTCTCTGAAGCACAATTCAACACGATTCATCCACGGACATTTCTTTGGTGTCAATATTTCTGCTGAGCTTGGCCTTCTCCATAAAAAGGTAAGTTCAACTTTTTTTTCTTTTTGTTGACCTGCCTTCAAGGTGACGTTACACCATAAAAATGCCTCTTACACTTGAATTAAGACTATTCCTTTGCCTCAATTGAATTCTTTATTATCACGTGCATTGAGATACAGTGAAAAGTTTTGTGTGCTACATGGACAAGTCAACTCCTAGTTATGTACAACAGGTCATGTAATAATAAAAGAAACACAGGGTGTAGTGTTATGCCAACCCAGAATATGCAGGGAATGGTGCTTAATTTAGAGATAAAGCATGGTAACAGGCCACTCCAGCCCACGAGCCTGCACTGCCCAAATACACTCCTTCCATGGGAGAATCTGGAGCCCAGCGGTGCATGGCAGAGCGCTCACAAAGGACTAAAGGGGCTGTGCCTCAGAAATGGTGCCATTACATTCAAGGACTCCCCCCCACTCTCGCCACACTTCCTCCTCCCGTCAGTAAGATTGATGTGTGAGACCATCCCCCTCCAGACTAGAGGACACTTCCTTTCCTTGCCAATTTCAGACTCCTGAACAGCATCCAGCTACTAAAGTCCTGTTGCTTTTGCTCTGCTCTCTGTACTGCTTGGCTGTTGCTGTACTATGCATGGGGTGATGAGCTGGATTGCATGCAAACTTTCTCACTGAATTTCAGTACACACAACAATCAACTTGAAGGCTACTACACCAAGGGAACCTTATTGCTGTGAGCAAAATTAAACCTTAGCAATGCCAACCTCCAACACTGCTCTGGTTTGAGCAGCATTTCCTCAGTGCTGCCATTTTAAAAATTTCCTTTTTTAGTAACGATATCAATAACTTCCAAATGCAACAAGATCTGTCCTTTGAACAGATAAATGGCACATGGCAGATAAAAAAGGTACCATCCCCACTGATATATGAGAGAGAGTGAGAGAGAGAGAGAGAGAAACAGTGTGGGAACGCTATAGCACACAATAAAGACACTGGGGGAAAAAGCAATGGTGGACCCGACTTCCGAGAATGCCATGCAGCAGAGAACCCCTCCATGCGGCTAGCCCTTTCTCTGTTGCATGGAATTCTGGGAGGGCGAGTCCGCTATCCCCTTTTCCCACAGTATTTATAAATACGCGATAGCACTACCAACTTTCCCTCCTATTTAAAAATTGTCCGCTATTGCTATTTATTGCTCGCACTTTCCCACTGTCCCTTATAAAGTTTTATATAGGTTGGAAGGCACATCAACAACAGAGGCTAAAGGGCTCATACTGTGCTGTACATAAAGCTCAAATCTACCAGTAGAAGGTAGAACAGTCCTAACCCCAGGGATGGCTCCTTGCAAGTGTGAAAGCGTTCAGTGTCCCAGTTTAGGAGTGGTCAAATGTGAGAAGCCAAACCCCCATTCTTATCCCGGGACACTGATTGGCCGGTTTAGTGGGATGCAAGTGTGAAAAGGGCTAAAGATTCATCCAAAGTTCAGTCATCAGATTTGGGGTGTGGTGATGGGATTTGGGGGGGGGGGGGGGGGGGGTTTGAGGTCGGCAAGGTGCAAAGGGTTGGGAGAGGCAGTCTTACAGAGTTTACGTCTGTTCTGTGCCAAAGTGCATGTGATAGCACCTGTGTGAGCCATTGTGTTATGTATCCCATTGGGTTTATTTTATAAATTGTCTGGGGAGGGAAAAAGTCCAATCATTGTCAAGTTTATATTGCACTGGAATGAACAATGGCCTACACTGCCATATACACAAGGAGTTGCACTGAAATTCTTTCCTGCTGCAGCCACACAGGTCAACTTATTTTGGTTTGAAGTCCTGGAGCATCACTATTATGCAAAAACTATTTTCCTACTCCAAGAATCTGTGAGGAAACCATTCTTCCATTCCCTTGTTACTTGAAGGATTTCAGTGGAATTTTCAGTTCTTCCTGTTTGTGTCAAAAGAAGCTATCAGTTCCAAATCTGATGCACTTCCAACATGGCGAGATCTTTGGAGATTCTTCCATTTCTGTCACACTTCCCATTCTTATGAGACCAGGATCAAAGACAACCCCAAATAAAAGCAACACAGATTGGGCCTCAAAGACTGAAGCTCTTGCGGAGGTTGACTTGGTACTGACCCACGTGAGCACCACAAGCATTAACCTCCCAGCAAAAGTTTAAGGTGAGAGGGAAGAGGCTCAAAGGAAATGTGAGAGGCAAAGTCTTCAAAGGTGGTTGATATACCCAACAAGCTGACAGAGGGACTGGTGGCACTGAGAACCCTAACATTTAACAGATACTTCAATGAGCAAGGGTAGAAGCAATGCAGAATTAATGTAAGTTGAATTAGTACAGAGACAAGATTATCAGCACAGATCTCGTGGGCCAAAGGACTGACATCTGCGCAGTGAAAATGAGATTAAGACAAAAAGTACTTTCTGCAACTTTTATCTCTAGGTGGAGAGGAGTCATTCAATTGGTACTGATAATTATCCATCTATACTCTCTCAAGACTCGAATCGTTCTACAATCTACAATTCAGCTACAAACAGCACCCTGATTCGACTTTTGGCCGAGCAATCTATCCTCCCGGAGGCTGGAACAGAAAGAATGTAAAGGTACTCATCTTCCACAATATAGCAAGTCAATGCCAGTCGACACTCTCCCCCGTTCTTTCCCAAACCTGCCCTGTCTCGCAAATGGATTCCAGACTGGAACTCCCACACCTCAATGAACTGTCATCCAACTCAAGACCAGCATGCCTAAACCAAATTTTCAAGTGGCCTGTGCTCAAAAAACAGAGAAAATATCTTCAAATCAATGATGCCTGATGGCGTACCTGGCAGGGTTCTTAAAATCTGAGCCAACCAAATAGCCGGAGTGTTCATGGACATTTTCAACCTCTCATTGCTGCCAGTCAGAGGTTCCCAGCTGTTTCAAAAGGTCATCAATTATCCCGGGGCCCAAGAAGAGTAGTATGGGCTCCCTCAACAACTACTGCCCTGCAGCACTAACTTCTACTGTGATGAAATGCTTTGAGAGGCTGAACATGGCCGGAATTAATGTGTACATAAGCAAAGATCTGGACTGACTGCAATTCGCCTATCGTCACAATCGCTCCACAGCGGATGCAATATTGTGGCTCTCCACTCAGATCTGGATCACCTTGAAAACACCAATTCATACATACGGCTGTGCTTCATCAACTACAGCTCAACCTTCAATACCATTATTCCCTCAGTGCTGGTCAAGTAGCTACAAACTCTAGGCCTCTGTACCAACCCCCCCACCCCCCACCTGCAACTGGATCCTTGCCTTTCTCATTGGAAGGCCACAATCAGTACAAATTGGAAACAACGTCTGCTCCTCACTGATCATCAACACAGGCGCACCCCAAGGATTCGTGTTTAGCCCACTGCTCTACTCATTATACATCCACTACTGTGCAGCCAGGAACAATTCCAATACCATCTACAAGTTTGCCGATAACACCATAGTTGTTGGTAAAATCACAAACAGAAACAAGAAAGCATACAGGAGGGAGATAAATCAGCTCTTTGAATGGTGCAACAACAACCACAACCTTGTGCTCAATGTCAGCAAAACCAAGGAGATGATTGTGGAATTCAGGAGGAAGTCAGGGGAACACGACCAGTCCTCATCGAGGGCTCAGTAGTGGAAAGGGTCAAGAACTTCATATTCCTGGTTGTCAACCTCTCGGAGGATCTCTCCTGGAGCCTCCATGTTGATGTAATCATGAAGAGGGCTCACCAGCGGCTATACTTTGAGGTGCCTGAGGAGATTCTGTATATCACTGAAAACTCTCATAAACTTCTACAGGTGTACCATGGAGAGCATTCTGTCAGGTTGTATCACTGTCTGGTATGGAGGCGCCAACTCTCAGGACAATAATCAACTCCAGAGGGTTGTTAACTCGGCCTGTGGCATCACAGGCCCCAGACTTCACTCCATTGAGGACATCACAGGCACCAGACTTCACTCCATTGAGGACATCACAGGCACCAGACTTCACTCCATTGAGGACATCACAGGCACCAGACTTCACTCTAACAAGGAGATCTACATGAGACTCTATTTCAAAAAAGAAGCTTCTATCCTCAAAGACCCCACCACCACCCAGGCCTCACCCTCTTCACTCTGCTACCATCGGGGAAAAGGTTCAGCAGCCTAAAGACGAGCACCCAGCGGCACAAGGACAGCTTCTTCCCCACTGTCACCAGATTCCTGGATAATTAATGAACCACAGACACTGCCTGATTTTTCGTGCTCTATTATTATTTTTATTTATATTATTGTCAGATGGTTATAATATGAATATTTACACTATGAAGCTGCAGCGAACACAGAATTTCAAGACTTGTTGATGTCAGTAAATCTTGATTCTGATACCTTTTAAAAATTCAAAATCTATTCAATAGAATCTAGCTGTTCAGCAGTGAAATTAATATTAATGATCATTATATGCAAACAAAAGTCAGCTTGCTCCCATGGGACTACCATTAATCACCCTTCTGGCATAGAAACCCATCGTCACCCACCCTGCCTGGTCTGTGAAGTGCAGAACACCAACAATGTTCACAGTCTTTCTCTCAGGGTTGATGATTCTGCAAACCAAGGGCATAAGCTTCAGGTGAAAGAGGAGAGATTTAGGAGGGACCCAAGGAAATGTTTCCCCCCACTCAACTGGTAGTCTGTATTTGGAGTGAGAAGCCAGAGCAACTGTAGAAGCAGGTACAATTACAAAGTTCAAAAGATGTTTGGACAGTCCTAGATAAGGGCACAGGAGGGGATCTGGACTTAGTGCAGACAAACTGCATTACCCAGAATTCTCAGTGATCATGGAGATCAAACACTACACAACCAGGACTAAGAGAAAGGTCGGACTCGCAGGTCCATACACAACCAGGACTGAGAAAGGTCGGACTCGCAGGTCCATACAGTTCTCAGAACTTAATATGCAGTTAGTACAAAGATAATTTAGGGCTGAACTCTCATTGAATCTGAAAGGCAAAGCATGGGATGCACAGAAGATCCATCGTCAGCTGTGCGACACTGGCAAAATGAGGGGCATGTGGCAAGGGAGCAAGACCATAAACAGACCACAAGACAACAGTGTGAGCCAATGACATTGACAGTTCCCTTCCTGACAGACAGAATATCTTCTGCACATAGTTCAATGAGAAAAGTGGCACAGTTGATGTGGCAGTTAGCGCAATGCCTTTACAGCACCAGTGATCAGGGCCTGGGTTCGAATCCCGCACTGTCTGTAAGTAGTTTGTACTTTCTCCTCTTGTCTGCGAGGGTTTGTCTCGGGGGCTCTGGTTTCCTCCCACCGCTCAAAATGTACTGGGGGTGTAGGTTAATTAGGTGTAAATTGAGCAGCACAGACTCATGGGGTGAAATGGCTTGTTATCATGTCTAATTTTTTTAAGTTTAAATTTAAAACTCCATCTCCCTCTGAAGAAAAAGCACCTTGCATAGACGTGGCCATGGTGAAGAGAATCCTATCCAGGGTGAACTCACACAAGCCAGCGAGTCCAGACAACATACCGGGAGGGGCAGGTACTGAAGGAGTGTGAAGACTTAAGCCCCTTTCACACTTGGAAGTGATCCCAGGAATCAAATGCCAATCAGCCTTTAAAATGGCAAGTGCGAAAGCAAAATCATCTCAACGCTGGCGTCAAACGACATCATCTCACTCTAGGGTTTGACGGCCTCGACCCTCAGTACAATCCCAGGTGTCTGCAGAAGCCAGCGTTGCAATCATGCAAGTGTGAAAGGGATAAATGCATTGTGGGATTGAAAAGACCCAAGTTTTTGCGTGAGTGCAGGAAGAAATTATTAAAATGAAGGGATAAACTTTGCTGTGGGAAAGTCACAGTAGGGGAGAGAGAGAGAGAAATAAATAGTGATAGAAAGCAATAGCAGACAATTTTTAAACAGCTTGGGAAAATTGGTAGCGCTATAATGCATAATTTAATAAAGACCGTGGGGGGAAAAGCAATGGTGGATCTGACTTCCCAGAATGCCATGTAGCAGAGAAACCCCTCTATGAATGCTCCACGTATGCAGCAGTGCATACAGCCTTTTCTCTGCCGCATGGAATTCTGGGAGAGCTTTTTCCCCCACGGTATTTATAAATTGTGATAGTGCTACCAACTTTCCCACCCTGTTAAAAAATTTATTGCTAGCATTTTCCCACGATCCCTTTTAAATTTTATATAGGTCAGCTCAACAACAACAGGGCCTGAAAGGCTCATACTGTGCTGTACATAAAGTTTAATTATGTTATAATTAGACATGATTAATTTTGTTCAAATATAAGATCATAATACATTGATCAGGATTTAGGGCAGGTCCACCATCGCTCGATGCGTCATGACGTCACCAGTAGAAGGTAGAACAGTCCTAATCCCGCGGATGGCTCCTTGCAAGTGTGAAAATGTTCAGTGTCCCAGTTTAGGAGTGGTCAAGTGTGAAAAACCAAACCCCCATTCCTATTCCGGGACACTGAACGGCTGATTTAGTGGGACTCTACATCCCCCTCTCTAACTGTATCCTGGACTTCCTAAAGGAAAGACCACAGTCTGTCTAGGTCAGTAGCAGAATATCGAACACGGTCAAGCTGGGCACTGGCTCACTTCAGGGCTGTGTGCTCAGCCCACTCCTGTTCACACTACTGACCCATAACTGCAAGGCCAGATCCAGCTCCAACAAAGTCATCAAGTTTGCAGATGATACGACAGTCGTTGGACTCACCAGCAACAACAATGAGTCACACTACAGAGAAGAGGTGGAAAATCTATTTTGCGAGAATAGCAACCTGAGTCTCAACACGGACAAGATGAGGGAGATGATCCTCAGGTAGATCAGAGACAACAACTCTCCACTACACATTAACAGCTTGTTAGTGGTGAGAATGGAGAACACCAAGTCCCTCAGAGTCCACTGGGCCTCATATACTTCTCCTCACTTGTTAGGAAGGCACAACAGCGACTACACTTCCTTAGAAGGCGGAGACAAGCAAGACTACTGGCCACCATCATGTTAACCTTCTTCAGGAGTTCTATCAAGAGCATCCAGGCCAGCTGCAT
This sequence comes from Narcine bancroftii, assembly GCF_036971445.1. Lineage (NCBI taxonomy): Eukaryota > Metazoa > Chordata > Chondrichthyes > Torpediniformes > Narcinidae > Narcine > Narcine bancroftii. The sequence continues at coordinate 116,397,327 of NC_091470.1, read as the reverse complement.
CATTTGTACGGTTGCTGCAGAGAATTGGATCAGAGATCAATCCACGAGGCCATAAATGCGGCAGAAAGGATGACTAGAGTCTCGCTGCCCACTCTCTCTCTCCCCCCCTCCCCCACATCAATGTGATTTGCCAGGATGATTGCCTAAAGAGAACTTGCAAAATCAGTGACAACCTCCTACTTGCAGTTTGCAGCATCTTCCTACTACTCCTGTTGGGAAAAAGATAGAAATATCAGAACCAGAACCACCAGACTGAGGAGCAGCTTCTTCTCATGGGCAGTGGGACTGCTGAATGACTGCTTGAAGAACTCTGTGACTCTACTACTCAACTATTTATTAATAATACAGTATTTATTTTAATACATGTACTGTGTATATGCATCCTTTGTCAGTATGCATTTGCACTGTCCTAAACTGTGCACCAGAGAACGCTGTTTTGTCAGGTTGAACTGATACAATTGGATGACAAATAATCTTGAACAGCAATACCTTATTGGCCACATGGACCACTTACCAAAGGGCCTGTTCTATGAATAGAAGGTTGCTAGAAAAGCTCCACAGATGAAGGAGCATCTTTAAAAAGAGAAACAGTCAATGAATCGGCTTAATAGGTAAGGTTGGAAAAATGTGGGGAAATTTCCAGATATAAAGTTAATTGGGAAAAAAGTGAGATTATGCCTTTAGCTGTGGGTGACTGCACAGATTGTAAAATGGTTACCAACTTTAGGTGGTCAGACATAGGTGTTAAATATTTAGGGATTCGAATTGATAACAATTTTTTAAAAATTATTTAAATTATCTACCTTTGCTTAATAGAATTGTTGGAGATTTAAAGTGGAATACTCTACCTATTACTTTAGTTGGCAGAGGAAATTGTGTTAAAATGAATGTTTTTCCTAGAATTCAATATCATTTTCAGTCAATCCCAATTCCTTCAAAATGTTTTGAGGATTTAAATACAGTGGTTAGGAATTATATATGGAAAGATAAATTGCCAATGGTCTCTTTGGAAAAATTGACCTAGAAGTATGAATTAGGGGATTTTCAACTTCCTCATTTTAAGAATTATTATAAAGAAACTCAATTGTATTATTAAATTTAGATAATATTCAGTTTGAGTTTTTATAGAATTTAATGCAATAGGAGATATGAATCCCCAGGATTTTATTTCTAAATGGAATCCTAAATTGTTAGTTGGAAATAGGGAATAACCTATTTTGAAACATTTGATTGAGTTGTGGAATAATATTGATAATGAAATTGGTTTGAAAGGTTTAATGTGCCCTGATATCAAAATAAGCATTCCGTTTTCAATGGATAAACAATTTTTGAGAATTTGAGATGGGTGGTATTAAGAAAATTAAAGATTGTTTTGATAATTGGAAATTTATAACATTTGAATGAATGAAGGAAAATTTATTGTATTCAATAATACTTTCTTTTGTTATTATCAGATCAAATCTTTTTTCATCTGGTAAAATAGGTCCTGGTTTGATGTTACCTAATCAAAGTCAATTGGAATTACTAATTTGTAACACTAGTGTAAATAAATTTATTTCTGTAACGTATAATTTGTTTCCAATGAAAGCCACCAAAATTGGGGTGCGTAAATCAAGGTGAAGATGGGAAGTAGATTTACAGACACAAATAAATGAAAAGGACTTCATGGAGTTATATGACTAACATTATAAATGTAAGATATCGGTTGGTCCAATATAATTTTTTTATATCAATTATATTTGACTCCCCAAATATTAAACAGATTAAATCCTGCCATATCAGATTTATGTTTTAGGTGTAGATCTGAGCTTGGAACTTTTTTTTTACATTAAATTGGCAATGTCCTAAAGTTAGACAATTTTGGATAGCGGTAGGTAATGTTTTGGGATGAATTACGGGGGTCAAAGTCCCACAGGATCCAGTTATTTTTATTGAGTAATATTAACGTTATCAGACCAAAATTAAATTGTTTACCATATTGAATTTGTGTTAATTTCTTTAGCAGTTTCTAGGAAATGTGTCGCAATATCATGGAAGTCAGATACAGATTTAGGTATGGAAAGAGCTTTGTAGCTGTATACCATTAGAGAAAATTTCTTATAATCTGCAAGATAAATATCATGTGTTTTGGAAAATTTAGCCGCATATTTACAAAATGTGGGTTTGTACATTTGATAAACTCTCTGAAGACCTCACTTCCTTGTAACCTCCAATATAGACTTTATGGTCTAAATGTTTTATTCCCTCGGCATCCTCCGGTTATTTCTTTTTCTTTCTTTTTTTCTGTTTTTTTTATTTTTAGGGGTGGAGGGAGTGGAGGTGGGAGGGTAGGATGGGGGGGTGGGGTTATATACTATGTATAATTTTTTGAAATAATTTTTAACTTGAATGTAATGTAACTATTACTGAGGTTTAAAATTTGTAATTAAGTTTAAAAAATGAATCAGCTTGATGACTTTTAAAAATCAAACTGGAAATTGCCCAACTCCACTACCACAACTAAATGCAGACTCTAGGTTCAAGGCTCCTTGTCATGGAATGATACCTAAAAATGTAATATATATTAAATACTTCAGCTTTTGTCTGCCATAATACAAACAGAAGAGTTGCCATGAGCACTACCCAGCGCCCCAACAAAAATGAAAAGTAAAAGAGGACACTGCACTATTCCTACAACTGCTGGGAAGCTCAGTATTGTACCACCTTCTCATTACACCAATGGGTGGACAGTAAGTTTCAGTTGTGCCACCACACGTCAGGATTACATTACAAATTGAGAAAGAAAATGCTCAATTTAATGATGTTACATCAATTCTGTCCTGCCCACTGCAAACATCCTTCCAAACAAAATGTCACAGTGGGATCCTTCTGTAAAATGGATAGTGTTTATCAGCAAGGAGGCCAGACTAATACAATGGATCTCGCCAGTGCCTGTACACCTCTTCCTGTGGGAGCTTCACCACCAGGCAATGAAACCAGAACAGGGTCCTGTTCCAGAAGTCACACAACAGGAAGGACATGGAAGCAATAGAGAGAGAGAGCAGAGGAGATTCACCAAACTGCTTCCTGGAAGGGAAGGCTGCACTTAGAGGAAGAAATTGGAAAGGTCAAGTTTATTCTCACTGAAACATAGGAGGCTGACAGCAACCTGATGGAGGTTTATAAAATGATTAGCAGTGTGGATAGGATAATTTTTTTAATTATAATTTTTATTTGTACAGCACGGTAACAGGCCATTTCAGCCCACTAGTCTGTGCCAACCAATTTACACTCAATTAACCAACACCCCCAGAGGGTTTCGAAGGGTGGGAGGAAATCGGAGCCCTCAGGGAAAAGCCATGCAGACAAGGGGAGAACACACAAACTCCTTACACACAGTGTGGGATTCGAACCCCGGTCTTGATTGCTGACGCTAAACACTATGCCAACCATGCCAACTGACCCCAGGACAGTGGAGTCAAGAATTAGAGGGCAGAGTTGAGAGAGGAAAATGTAAAGCAGATCTGAGGGGTGTTATGGATCCTGGACAGCTTTATTTTCAGACTGGGACAGGACTGAATATGCAGCGGGAGAGGAGCGCGTGCTGTGGGAAGCGCTGTAGTAGCATTCTAAGAAAGCAAAGAGCTGCTTAGAGCACTGAAACAGTGGGCTCACGGCGAGCGCACCTGCTGTTATCAACCCCTCTCCGCCAATCAGGAGAGCTGAAAGCATGCACTAAGGCAGTTGAAGGGCCAAGCACACTGAGTTTGAACAATTAGTCAGACGTCAGTTAGTCAGAAGGTTGGTCTGTGTGCTCACCTGGCAACTTCAGCAAGCAGGAGATTGAGCTGCTCATTCACAGGTGCCAGCACTCCCGTGAGGAACTGTCTGTCAGTGTGATAACCCAGCAGGTTCAGTTAGAAGAAAGGAGACTGAGTTGCTTCGTCCATTGTTGCCAGCACTGTTGTCTCGACAGTAGTTTGTGACACTCTGACTCCTAGATTGAGCAAGAGAGTCTGGCCTGTGCTTCTCAGTCTCCTTTCAAGAGGATGCATTTGACAACCCAAGTCAGGATTTTAGAGTAGACTCATGTGACAGAGGTCACTTGGTAACCCTAGAAAGGGCTTCAGAGGCACACACCTCGTGTTAGTGACTAGGAGGTCACTCTAGGCCCTTTAATGCAAAAAAAAGCCCGGCTGTAAAGGAATATTCTGCGCCCTTACAGCGGGAGACTTACCTTCTTGAATGCTCCATATCTGGCTCAAAGGCGACGACTGCAATCCCTCTTGGGGAAAGATAATCGGTAGAGCACAGCGTTCTGCTGCCCCACCTGAATGTACAGCCGCTGCGAGCAGCTGGTTAGGGGCAGGTTGATGATGCCGTCAGCCGTGACCCATCTCCCCACACACTCCTCTCCCTCCAAGACCCTGTCAGGGCAGCAGGGGCCGGCTGTTGCGATCTGTCACAACCTCACCGGCCACTTTGACCTTCAGGGCCACTTTCTGTGGCACAAAATGTGGGAGAGCAATGCTGTCTTCTCTACCCATAATCCCCACACAGCTGGAACATTTCTGGAAAACAATGCAGTTCCAACTGCGTGGGGGATTATGGGTAAGGAAGATGGCCATTGCCCAGCCACATATTTATGATGGTTGGCACTACAGCACCAGTCGCCCCACCTCCATCGGCTAGAGAGGGCGCTACGAGGCACTGCTCCACATGAATGTGGTACAGGAACAGCCTTTTAGGGTTGCTCCATGAAAGGTAAGTTTTATGTTTTCCTTCCGCACTTGTAGCTGGCCTGGCATGAAAAGGCCTTGTGTGAAAATTCCCTTGTGAAGAAATTAAAGGTGGTCTTTACCACAATACAAAACTCAGGAAAGTCTCTCGCATTCCCCTGCCAAGGTTGTAAGTCTGCAATGATAACAGTCATCTCTCTCCATGTCCAACTAAAATACCAGTGCCCAACTAGACCAAATCAATGACTGGAGACCAGATTCTGTGGATTGTTCTTTTGTCTGACTGACTTGACGAGGTTTTGTTTTGGGAGTTTTAATTTGGGGTATTGTGGGCTTAGACTGCAATGGTATGGGTTTTTTTCTATATACATGCTATGAATATCTGTTGTTAGTATATAGTTGCTATTATATAGTCAGGATAATGTGAACTATTTTGTAACCACATAAGAATACACCCTTCTCACTGTAGAGCACTTTGGGACATATATATATATATATATATATATATATGTGAGAGTGTGAACAGTTTCCTGAGATGGTGGAAGGCATCAGTAAGTAGTCTCTTCTATTATTTGAATCTTGCATCTCTAAGATACTTAAGAAGCTTCCCAAGTAGCACAGAATTATAAAATGGCAGCAGTAGAAGAGAACAAGAATACAGCCATAAAATTGATTGTAAGTCACTGAAATATGAACAGAAAGAAGAGAAAAAACATAACAAAGAAAATGGCTGGAGCAACTGTTCACCCAGCAATGGACGGGGAGGCTGAAGACATTGAGGAATCATTTAAAAAGTTTCAGCAGAAGTGCAATTTTGCATTCAAAAGCTATTTTAAAAGTGCAACAACAGAGGAGAAGGTCAGTAATATACTTCTCTGGACAGGGGAGCAAGTTCTGGACTTATTTAATAGCTGGGAGCTTACAGAAGTGGAGAAAAATGATCCAGGGCAGATACTTGCGAAGTTTGCTTCTTACCTTGAACCCAGGTCTAATCAGAGAATTAAACACTATGAATTTCAAGGATTAATGCAAGAGACTGATGAAACTGTTGATAACTTCCTCACTAGACTAATAATTGTTGCTGCAAAATGCAGATGGAAGGATATAGAGGAACGTTTAGTTGATCAACTAATATGGAGGAGTGCCCATCCTGAAGTGCAAGAGTCTCTTATCGGGAAGGATAGCTTGAAGCTGGCCGAATCTATAGACACAACCAGAACCTTCGAAGCCACGAGGACACAAATGAAATCCCCACCCACAGCAAAGAGAAGGAAGGGTTGATGCTATAAAGAACTGTGGCAAATCTGTGTCATGCTGTCAATCTCTCACTATGCTTAGTCTGCACTACTGGCATCGGATGTGAATTACCTCTACCACCAAGGGCACTCCCCTTGACTATAACTGTGTACACACCCATTATCATTCATTATTGTACTACTGAGTTTCTACTAATAAAAGCCATGATATGTGTTTAACTACACTGCATTTGATCTCTTCATTATCTGGCACATCAAGAACATAATCAGAAAAGTGGAAACCCCCCCAAGACCTGCAGGAAGGGCAGCAGACAACACCCCTTCATGACCAAAACAAATGCCCCCCATACATTTCTGAATGTAGAGCCTATGGTAAAGCAAACCACTGGGCGAAGATATGCAAGTCAGGTGTGAAGAAAACAGTAATACCAGTGAAGAAAAATGACAAGAAGATCATCCACCATATAAGAGGAAACAATGAGGTCTCCAACACCCAGATACTGGACATAGAATCCATACACCTTCACGAGATGTTGGGTGAGATGAAAGAAGGAAGCGAATTGCACATAAGGATCCAAATACAGGGGACCATCCAGAACAAGGCTACGATATTTAACCTAAAGGTGAAGCTGGATATTGGATCACAAAGCAACGTCCTTCCACTCAGACACTACTGTCAGATGTTCCCAGAGAACATAATAAAAGGGTATCCAAAAGACAGTGCACTGTAAAAAGCAAAAATCCTATTCACGGCCTCTGGTGGACCCATGATCAAACAGCTAGGGAGAGCCAAGATCAATGGCTGCCATTAGGGAAAGAACATCCTCTGTAAGTTCTACGTGGTTGAAACAGATGGACTATCAATTCTAGGTCTGGATAGCTGCTGGGAGTTGTAATTGATCTCAGTCAACCGTGATATCCAGACCAAGAAGATATCCAAAAGCATCAACAGAAAAACACAACAAAAGGAGGAAATAATTTCCACAGAGATACCTGTCAGGCCATGGCACACAGTGGGAGAAGACATGTTTATAGAGAATCAAGGGTGATATTTAATCATAGCCTGTTACTACTCTAAGTTTCCATTCAACAAAAGGGTGAAAGACCTCAGAGCATCAACTATCACCTCAGAAATGAGAGCGCTCTTTGCTGAACAAGGAATACCTGAGCAAGTAATATGTGACAATAGAACAGTTCACATCACAAGAATTCAGAAAGCTGGCTGCACAGTATGGGTCTGTTATCACTACATCATCCCCCTACTATCCCAAAGGTCATGGGTTCACTGAAAGACAAGTGCAAACTGTGAAACACACACTAGTTAAGCATCATGAAACAAAAGACCCCTACCGAGCTCTTCAATCATTACAAGCAACACCTTTAAGGGGTGACATGAAGTCCCCGGCAGAACTTCTAGATGGCAGGAGATATAAAACAACTCTATCAAGCAAATTACACCCTCCAGAAGACCAGGAGGAAATCAGAAGACTGGCTGACATGCAGAACTCTTCAGAGGGCAGCATGTGCATATTCAAGCACCGATGTTGAAAACATGGACCCCAGCAAAGGTCATCAGAGAAGCTGAGACACCAAGATCATACATTGTTGAGACAGACTCTGGCAATCAGCTGAGGAGGAACAGAATTCACATCCGGCCGACACAAGAGGTGATGAAGCAGAAAGCTTTAATACCAGCAAAACCTGCAACACCAATATCAAGTGAAGAGACCACAACCACTAATACTGAAACATCAACACAGCAGTTGTCAGGTGAAGCACAACAAGCTACATCACCTACACGTGGACCAGCGACACAGAGCCCAACGGTCGCAGCCAAATCCACAAGATGGCGAAGCAGCATAACTTCCGCCAGTGCGATATTGATAAGGACTGTGTAAATAAACTAGTGTACAAGTTCAGTTACTGAAGTTGCACTGGAAAGAAAATGATAATGAATACTAAATTTTTCTTTATCTTGAGAAGGATGGATGTTATATAGTCAGGATAATGTGAACTATTTTGTAACCGCATAAGAATACACCCTTGTCACTGCAGTAACTGTAGTGCACCACTGTGGGGCATATGTATATGCCTTATGGTATGTGATCAGTTTCCTGAGGTGAAAGGCACAAGTCTCTTCTGTTATTTGAATCTTGCATCTCCAAGTTATTTAAGAAGCCTCCCAAGTAACAAGAGACATAATAGTTGCCATAAAAGCTGATGTTCAGGTGTTAAGTTTATTGAGTTAATTCTATTATTGACAATTGTTAATGTTAATAACATATCTGTTTATGCATCTCTCAATTGCTGCTGTCGAGGTGTAACGGGATAAATTTTTCAGCTGGAAGATGCTGGTTATCTAAAACAATTTCTCAGAGGAGGTCGTGGAGGCTGATAAAATTCCAACATTTGAGTAGGCCTCATGAGAGCTAATGGCTTTAGAGTAAATGGGAATCACAATCAGAAGACAGATGGGCTGAAGGGCTTGTTCTGTGCTGCACATACACTTCAGTGTAACCAATGCTTATTCCTTCCCCCCCCCCCCCCCCCACTGTGGAGATGCAGAAGGGGAGAGGAGTACCAGATGTTTATTACCCTCAAAAAAAGGAAAAGGAAAGTCAGCATCTTGTATCGCTAAAGCCACAACCTTTCTTGCCGAGTCGCACTGTTATTTGCAACTCTATAATCGTATTCTTGCAAACTGTGTCAAGATATTTCATCGTCTCAGCTGAAGTTCAAAGTTGCTGCAGTTTTTAAGGAGCTTCCTTGAACTTGAAAAGGAAATGCCTCCCAATAGGCAAGCTGAAAATACAATTTGTAACATTAAGTGAGTGTTTAATTGCCTGGCGAAGCTCAATGTTACAAAAGATCAGCAAGTTTTCCCTGTAAAGACTTCTGAATCCCTCAGTTCAGATGCAGGTGCACCAATTATCCAGGATCATTGTCCCACAGCTGTGAGTAAAACAACCAGAAAGCATCACATTCTCGCCTCATATTCTTAGAAACAGCACCAGTCAAATATAAACATGAAAATTATATTAAGATGTTGTCGTGTTCAGCAAAACCCAACTGAGACAATTATGCTGAATTTTTTTTTAAAAAAGGTGAGAGAACATCTAAAACTTTTCCCATTAAATGAGCTAATTTTGTTGTAAATCAGACAAATTGAGCAACTGACAATGGAATAAGATAAATTACAGTGGTCCTACTTTAGAAAGAAACGCTGCCCATAAGAATCCCCCTGCTTTTCTCTGAGCACTTCAATGGAGTTTTATTGCATGTACTGAAGTAGCCCAATTTCACATCACATCCAAAAGACGAACAGAGCATTCCCTCAGTACTGTGCCTCATTGACATGATAACTTTGCAGCAATGGCAGGGCTGGGATACCCTCGACAAGGCTTTGGAGCCAAGGATATACCAGAGGTTTAAGGACATATTGTCAAGCCAGCTAATCCCCATCAAGGCAGCAAGTAAGCTCCTGCAGATGGAGCCAGTTTGGAGCCAGCTCCCTCTATGCAGCCAATTTGGAGAAGACAAGACAAGCCTTAAAATGCAAGGATGAGATTAAGCCATTTGTGATACTCGCAGCTGATGAATCGACAATTGTCGTTTTTATACAGAAATTTCAGAGTTGTTCTGAAAAAAAATTGGCATACTTACCACTGGTGTGTCCTGATGTGGTCGTTTACGTCGGGACACTTTTACACAGTCTTCCTGTGTTGCGGAGTTTGTCAGAGGGTGGACGCCGCATTCGTTAGGCCTGTTTCTTACGGAGCGGCTGTAGTCAATTCACACTGCAGCCCACTCCATAAAAATGTGTAGGGGTTCCAGTGGAAAAATTACGGGATGGAATTTGCATAAAAAGTTCCATCCCAACATTTTTACACTGTCACCCGAGCAGAAATTTTCTGCTGTTCAGTGGCTGTGTAAAAGTGCCTTGTGATTTTTACCATCATAGCCTGCAGATGAGCTTGAGAAAGTGCCAGGTCACCAATACCAGTGGAACAATGCAGCAGATGTCAAACACCTTCAAAAATAAAATGCAGAAAACGTATCTTAAATCACTAATAAATTTGTCTCTGAAAATCAGGGGGCCTTAAAGCACATCACTTCTTTCTGGACCAGAGACCCGATTAGTCACCCTCTACCACCACCCTCCTCTGCTTGGCAGAGCCTGTCCTTACTCAAAATAACCAACTCCTCTCACTTCCTCCAAATCAAAGGAGTAGCCATGGGTACTCAACTATGCCTGTCTGGGTGTGGGCTTTGAGGAGCAATCCATGCTCCAAGCCTACACAGACGAGACCCCCAACTCTTCCTCCGGTATATCAACAACTACATCGGGGCTGCCTCATGTACCCGCGATGACCTTGTTAACGTCCACTTCTCATCTAACTTCTACCCTGATCTCAAACTCACCTGGTCCATTTCCAATACTACTCTCCCCTTCCTGGATCTCTCTGTGTCCATCTCAGGAGACAAGCTTTCCACCAACATATACTACAAATCCACAACTATCTGGACTACACTTCCTTATAACCTGTCTCCTGCAAAGACTCTTATCTCCTTCGCTCAAATTCTCCGTCTCTGCAACATCTGTTCCCAAGATGTGGTCTTCCAGTCCAGACCTTCCGAAAGGTCTGCCTTTTTCCACAAACAAGGCTTCCCCTCCACCACCACAACTCACCCCTCACCCACATCTCCCGCTCATCTGCCCTGGCCCTCTCTGCCCCAGATGCAACAAACATAGAATCCCCCTCATCTTCACCTACCACCCCACCATCCTCCACATCCAACATATTATCTGCCGGAATTTCAGACACTTTCTACAGGATCCCACCACTAGACACATTTATCCTTCTCCTCCTCTCTTGGTCTTCCGTAGAGACCGCTTCCTCAGTGATTCCCACATGCACTCATCCCTCCCCACCCCCCTCCCCCGACACCTTCCCCTGTGGCCGCAGGAAGTGCCACACTTGCATCCACATCTCCCCCCTCACCACAGTCCGGGGCCCCAAAAAGGCCTTTCAAGTGAAACAACACCTCACTTATGTATCCACAGGACTGATTACTGCATCCAGTGCTCCCTTTGTGGCCTTCTCTACATTGGAGAGACTGGGAGATCACTTTGCTCAGCACCTTTACTCTGTCCGCATCAATGACAGTAGCCAACCATTGCAATTCTGTGTCCCTCGCCCATACTCACATGTCTGTTCATGGCCTCATGTACCATTCCACCAAGGCCACCCAGAAATTGGAGCAACACCACCTGATTTTCTGTCTGGGCTCTCTCCAGTCGGACAGCATTAGCATGGACTTTTCTGGTTTCTGTTAACCTGCTCGCCTCTTCCCCTCCCTTCCCTTCCCCATGTCAACTCTCCACCCACTTCCCTCTCTATTCACCGAGCCATCCCTCCTCCTCCTGTTTGCTCCTGCACCCTCTCTCCTTTCTCCACCTATTACCTCTTGCCCTTGGGACCATGCTCCTCCCTCCACACCTCCCCCCTTACCTTTTTATTTGGACACTCACCGACATTTTTCCATACCTTGATGAGGGATCAAGCCCAGAATGTCGGTTATGTATTTTTATCTTTGCTACATAAGGAACAGATAGTCCCTGACTTACAATGGCCCAACTTTCAATTTTTTGAAGTTACAATGGTTTGAATCCGTACTTTCAATTTTGAATTCCGATCTGTTCCCTTGCTTGCGATATACGGTACGCTACTATCTCTTGATGCTGGGCGATGGCAGCATCGCTCGAGAGTATCGTACAGCATACGATGAGTCAGCATGATGCTGACTCAACCACGCTCGTAGTTTCCGCAGCAATCACGCAAATGAGTGCACTGTAAACAACCCATCACGTCTACTAAACACCCATGTGTGTCTCCCACTTCTGGTGAGAAGAAAAAGAGAGCAACTACTCTGGAGACAAAATTCAAGATACTTGCTTAGCATGAAGGCGACGAGTCGATAATGGGTCTAGCATGTGAGTTAGGACTTTCGCAGTTGACAATCTCGACCATCTTAAAGGATGGTTCATGAGAATGTTGACAGGAGTTACAGAGAAAGGTTGAGCAGCCTGGGGCTTTTTTCTCTGGAGCGTAGAAGATTGAGGGGGGATTTGATGGAGGTGTTCAAGATTTTAAAAGGGACGGAGAGAGTCAACGTGGATAGGCTTTTTCAATTAAGAGTGGGGGATATTAAGAGAGGGGGAAAATTATAAGGGGAAATTTCTTCACGCAAAGGGTGGTTGGGATGTGGAAGAAGCTTCCGGCAGAGGTGGTTGAAGCAAGGACGTTATTTACATTTAAGGAAAGACTGGATAATGGAGGGGAGAGGATTGGAGGGGTATGGACCAGGTGCTGGTCAGTGGGACTAGGAGGGTGGGGATTTGTTCCGGCATGGACTAGTAGGGCCAAACTGGCCTGTTCTGTGCTGTATATAGTAATATGATGAGGCGAATCAGCGATGCGGTGAAATCGTCAGCATCGGTGAATTCCATTATCATCGTGAAGAAATGAGCTGGGCCATTGATGATATGGAAAGATTACGTCACATGGATGGAAGATCAAAGACAAAAGCGATGCCACTTAGCCTATGGACAATACAGGCCAAGGAAAGAAGTCTTTCCGATACGCTTAAGGAATGTGCTGACGATCCCACATATACGCAAACATTTACAGGAAGTCATGGGTGCTTCCAACATGTTAAAATTTTCATAATGTTAAGCACTTTCAAAGACTAACAAAGATTCTGCTGTTGATAACATAAGATATTAGTGCTTGGGAAACACTAGAATTAGAAATGGATGAAGAGGACAGAGGCTGAGGAGCTTTCCAAGGAGGAGCTGATCGAACAGGAGGAAGCAAGAAGTAAAGAAAGTGAGGCAGAGAAAGCAGAACTTATACCTGAGATAGCAGTAAAGTTCACAGCAAAGAAACTGGCTGAGGTGCTCACTACTATCAATAATGGCGTAGAGATGTGAGAAGAAATGGGACGTCAATTACAAGAGATTTGACAAGCAGGTACAGGATGCAACAGAGAAATTTACATCAAAAAAAACTGTCCAGTCAAAAACTGGTATCTTCCTGAAGAAGACTACACCTGTTAAACCATCAACAAGATGCCCCAGTGCCTTCAACAAGTGTCAGTCTCACAGTGCATTCTACAAGCTGTCCTTGCACATCAGAGAAGAGTGAAATTGATGACCCTGTCGTTTTAGCATTCTCACCATCCAGCAATTAATTTTAGTTCAATGCTAACATTCTTCAAGCTCAGTGAGCTTTCAGCTGTGTACGTTAGTGGTTTTATTCAAAGTGAAATAAAAGTATTCAATATTTAATTATAAATAATGGTAGGCACCATTCTTTATTGACTCGCGATGGGAGTGCTGGAACATAACCCCATCATAAGTTGAGGACTATCTGCGCACTGTTTGACCTGCTCTCCAGCGTTGTGTTTTTGCTTCTGTTTTGTATATTTCATTAAAAAATTTAAAACCACAATATGTTTCAATTAATAATGAATTTTATAATAAAAAAAGAAAACACGTGGTGTATAAACCTAATTCTTCCCCACCACTCCCCCCCCTCCTAAGTACCCTCATGAAAGAAAGGAGATTATTAAATAATAAATTTACAAAATATTAGATTATCATACATAAAAATTCAAATCAACCGCCAGGAGCTTTCAAACCAACATTGTAAATATGGGCTCCATATTTTTAAAAAAGTGATATTTATACAAGATCTCATTTCAATATGCCATCTCTGTATCCCCAAATCTATATCAGACTTCCAAGTCATAGCTACACATTTCCTTGAAACAAATAATTGTAAGAATTCAATTTGTACACTGACTTATTTATATTCTTGAACCTAGAGGTGCTGATCTTCAGAATCAAGAAGATGTGACCAGGGTGATGGGGGTTATTTGTGATGCCAGCTCCTTCAGGAAAGTCATTTTAAATATTAGTGTTTCACTTTAACTTTGTCTGTGCAATCTGTTTTCACACACATCTTCAGTATTATTCATCTCAATAACTGTCACTTTCCAAAGTATGGAATAAATAGCACAAGAGCAACACCTTACCATGAGGTTTAAAAGCACATGGTCACTGAGGTTTGCTCACCATGAGTTCCAGTGCGCTGGGGACAGAAGAGGAGGTAACTGGAAGTGGGGGTGGGCCAAACCCTCATTGAACAATGTTGAAACGCCCCAATGGCAGAAACACTCTTTTCCATTGCCTCCGCATCTCCAGGTCAAGTGCCACTTACAGCAGTAAACAGTAACCCAGCAACCCTAATCCTTGGGATACAGGAGGAACCCAGAAACCTGCAAGGCCACAGGAACTCAGCTCACATGGCATCAGAACCGGGGGTTGGGTGGGTGGGGGGGGGGTTGGGTGGGTGGGGGGGGGCTGATAATCCAGCTACACCACCACCATCAGCCTCCTTCACAGAGCAAATAATGCAAGCTCCAGGGGCTGAGAATATCAACAAACAAGTACATCATGTTGAGGGCAACAACATTCAGATGATCATTATGCAGAGAAAACCTTTTGAAACACTACAGAGATCATCCACTGAGAAATTCATCAGAACTGAATGGTGTATGGCAGTAATGTTGCCAGCACGGTTTCCAAACACAAATTTACAAGCTGCAACCTGATTAGAAAATTGTATTTGTAACAGCTTGGGGTTTGTACACTCCTGTGCAAGGGCTCAGTCCCAAAGCGTCAACTGCCTTTTATTTCCTGAGGATCCTGCTTTGAACTGCTGAGTTTCTCTAGCATGTTTGTGCACTGCCCTGGGGACTATCGCTCCTTCTAATCTTAAGGAGGATAGAGGCTAACAGAATTCATTGTCCCACATTGCTGGAACTGAGTGCCTCATTCAACCATGCCCACACTACTGAGGTTAGGCAGTAACAACCACAGAATGAGAAAGGAAAGATAAGTTCACAAAGGAAGTGGATCAGAAATATAAAATGGACATTTTAATTTAAAGGTACAGTATGGTGACAGGTCTTTCCAGTCCAAGAGCCTGCAGCACCCAAATACTCCCATGCAACTAATTAGCTCTCTTGCTCCATGCGTCTTTGAAACTTGGGAGGAAACACACGCGGTCACGGGGAGAACGTTCAAACTCCTTGCAGACAGCAACAGATTCAAAGCCTGGTTCCTGGCGCTGTAATAAGGCTGTGCAAACTGGTTCACTAATTGTGTTGCCCACACTTGACTACGTTATGGGGCCAATCCCAGATACTTCAATTGTAGTGGCAAGATAAGAAAGGAGGTTAACCAACTCCCTCCCCACCCCCCCCCCCCCAGTAATTTATTCAATGAGAGTTTTTCCAGGACAGACATGATTGATAAAGATTGAGATCTCTATCTGTCATCTCCAGACACAGGTATTATATCCAGCCATCTCGACAAGAAAGCACCAATTTGAAAGCCAAGTGCTGCAGCAGAGAAAGCTCAGCAAGCAGAATTGTTACTGATCCACAACAGTCACGCAGCAAACCTAGGAAATAATAGATAACCAATGTTTTGGACCTGGGCTTTTGAACATGTATGACCAAGGGCCAAGCTGGAAAGTTGGTTAGCTGCTACTTCCTATGGATGCTGCTGTGTAACCTGCTGACTTCCTCCAGCCCCATTCTTTACTGCACTTGACCCCAGTGTCTGCAAACTTTCTTGTTTATCTGGAAACAGTCTTCTGCTGTGGCAATTTCTGGGGATTCAACCTGCAGGTCAGATATTCAAATTGGAGACCTTGGAACAGTTCAGAGAGGAGTTCATGAGAGAGCAAAGTACCATGATTATGTCTGTTGTGTTGAATATCTTTTTATGTGGGGGAAAAAAAGTAACAATGTTCTTTAATAATATACGGTGCCAGATTACCGCAGTAGCAAAAGTAGCATGTGCTAAGGGCCCCATGCTAAATTCTTCCTCTATTACTGTAGTACTGCATTGCCTTCAACTTGTAATCGGGGTTATTATTTTAATACAGTAATTAAAGGAAGTGTGGTATCAATGGGCGTCTTCATTACCCATCATCCCCCACGCAGCTGGAACCGCTCTGCCAGCGTCAGGGAAACGCAGAGCGGTTCCAGCTGCGTGGGGGATGATGGGTAATGAAGACAGCCATTGCTCCCTCCGCGAGGTGCCAAAGCGATCCTGTTAATTTTAAGCAGTGAATCTTCACCACTTAGTTTACCCGTTCCCAGGGATATGTGAATATTTCAATTCAAAAATTAAAAATTAGGGACAGCATCTTTTGAATTCTAAAAAAAAACTTTTTTTTTTACTTTTCAGTTCTATATTCTTGTCTCCAATGTACACATTTTGATTAGGAATGCATTTTAACAATCTGTTCCCTCACAAGGTGACATAAAGGAAGTGCAGTACCTAACCGTGTGAAAATACATTTTTTAAAACTGCAAGTATACAATACTTGTCTGTGCAATCAATTAATTAAAAAGCCTTATTATAATAGCAGGTGGTCTATACTTGAACAAAGTAATTTTTAAAAATGTATTGTTTTCATATTTGTGTGTTTTTATTAAAATTTAGGGCTCCTTTATAACAATGCTATAGGCCTGGCACTAGCTTAATCCGGCCTTGATAACATGTTGATGTAATGCAAAAAATATAATCTCGAGTGTCAACAGTGCACAGAAAGTATTCAAATACAATGCTCAACAGATGCCTTCTAATAGGCTCAGATTTTCAACGACCATAAATGGAACCCAGGTGGTCTCCCTCACTCAGTACACGCACGCAATTCAGAGTTGCCTCTTCGGGCCATCGCTCCCATTTTTGACAATCTACACCAATCCGTTAGCCCACACAAGATCCATACTATATCTGCCTTGCTGATGTAAGCACTGCCCAAATTATCTCTAGCGTAGTGTTGATAATTGACTCTACCATCTCCTCGAACAGCGAGTACCAGATAGCCACCCCACTCTATGCCAAAACCTTCCCTTCCAATAATATTCAAAACTCCTTCTCACCTTAAACCCATGCTTTGGATACCCCTATCACAGAGCGATTGGGTCATTGATTGGACCACAATTTATTGATCAGAAATTTTAAAGTGCCATGGACAAGGCAATCCAACTGGAGAACCTGCAAAATGATCCAAAGGATCTAGAGGTCTCCATAAAGTTTGATAAGTGACTACATTGAAGGCCTACCTGAGGCACCACAAAATCACCACCGATGGTGATTGGTACGACCAGCTCTTCGCAGCGGTGGACACTGACTGTACCAATTAATAGAGCGCTGGATGCCGCGAGCGCTGGATGCCGCGAGCGCTGGATGCCGCGAGCGCTGGATGCCGCGAGCGCTGGATGCCGCGAGCGCTGGATGCCGCGAGCGCTGGATGCCGCGAGCGCTGGATGCCGCGAGCGCTGGATGCCGCGAGCGCTGGATGCCGCGAGCGCTGGATGCCGCGAGCGCTGGATGCCGCGAGCGCTGGATGCCGCGAGCGCTGGATGCCGCGAGCGCTGGATGCCGCGAGCGCTGGATGCCGCGAGCGCTGGATGCCGCGAGCGCTGGATGCCGCGAGCGCTGGATGCCGCGAGCGCTGGATGCCGCGAGCGCTGGATGCCGCGAGCGCTGGATGCCGCGAGCGCTGGATGCCGCGAGCGCTGGATGCCGCGAGCGCTGGATGCCGCGAGCGCTGGATGCCGCGAGCGCTGGATGCCGCGAGCGCTGGATGCCGCGAGCGCTGGATGCCGCGAGCGCTGGATGCCGCGAGCGCTGGATGCCGCGAGCGCTGGATGCCAAGAGATGATAGCCCAACTCCAACAGCAGTACAGAGCCCTGAGGTACGCTCACTTCCAGCTTGGCTCCTGATGCCAGGGTCTGGGTGAGTTGGTCGACGATTTTGTGAGGGCCATGCGTGAGCTGGGACAAGACTGCGAGTGCCGGGACATGACTACGGCGACCTACCAGGAGGAGCTCATCCGCGAAGGACCAGTCGCTGGATTCTACTCCCATCAAAAATGGGAACGACACCTGGAGAAAGGCGATTGGTCCCTACAGGAACTGGTGCAGATGGCCCAAGTGATGGAGACGTACTCAGCTGGCCACGCGGCCACCAGGAGGGAAGAATGGGCGGTGCCATCTTGGGACTCAGGGCCCTTGACTGCAGCTGCCACCGGCGAGCACACAAGGTGCAACTACCGCGGCCATAGCAAACACCTGCATAAGTATTGCCTGGCCCGTAGCATGACCTGCTCGAACTGCCGGAGGGAGTTCACGACAACACAGAGGAATGTCACATCCGCCTTCACTTCTGGACTCCACAGCATGCAATCCAAGGGGGCAGCCGTCTTCATGATCTTCCGGGTGGCCATCTTGGCAGCAGCCAACCCAACAACATGGCAACAGCAGTTCGGGCAGTGAGCTGACATTGGCTTTCATCGTGCTAGTCCAGAGTAGACCACACCAGCTGGGACGATCAATGATGGACATTGGGGTAAATGGTCACACCACTGGCTGCCTGTTCGACACTGTCATTAAAGCACTCCACACAGTATTCACTCTGTCCGGGTAATCCAGTCTCAGGGGCATAGCTACGAGCAGAACCATCAGCTTCAACCTTCGTAG
This sequence comes from Narcine bancroftii, assembly GCF_036971445.1. Lineage (NCBI taxonomy): Eukaryota > Metazoa > Chordata > Chondrichthyes > Torpediniformes > Narcinidae > Narcine > Narcine bancroftii. Next base: position 116,378,722 of record NC_091470.1, on the reverse strand, counting down.
AAACAGGCAAGTGGAAAGGGAGAATGGTACAATCTAGAAGGCAATCCTTTTGACCCTCAAGTCAAAAGGGATGCCTGTATCCCAGTGGCAAGAGATAATTCCAGAAGCATTGCATGCCACCAGATCCCTACTTTTCATGGCAACTAACAACACCACATGAAAATTTGTTCTCCTTCCCTCGGAGGTCAGCGTTGGGAACCAAGCTGCAGGTCTGTGTGACAACCCCAGGGCTGGTGCTTCTCCAGAAGCATTAGAATGCACAAGACAGACCCACTGGTCGAGGAAGTGCACCTCTTGCATGCAAAGCCCCAGTATGTGCTGGTAAGGTACCCAGACAAATGGAACGATACAGTGTCCATCCAGGACTTGGGGCGAGCAGGGTCTCCAGTACAGGAGATACACCCGGGCAATGCCCAGTTGGCCTCAGGGATTGCCCTGACAGGCAAAGTAGTGATACCCCCTCCAACAAAGCCCCCCCCCCCCCCCGAGTGATCTCCCCCACTGGAGTGTCCCCACCCCCCCCCCCCCCCCCCCCCCACTGTTACAAATGAATTCCCAACCCTCTACAGATCTGGTAAACACAGACACTGTTCAGCCCTTCAACACCCAGCCGAGCAAACAAGACACTGTTCCGCTGGAACCAACGATACAACTAGCAGTACTTTGGAGATCTGTGCTGAATAAAACCGCCAGAGCGGCTGACCCTTTGAACTGAACGGACTACAAGGCTCCTGCCAATGGACGTTGCTCCGCATCATCCTGTCAGACTTAATTCAAAAAAGGATGAATGTGGTGGAACACAGTCCTCACTGGGCTGGGGAGTACCTGTAGCCCCTCCCCATATGATCCCCTAATAAAGGCCGAGAGCCCTAGTCACCTCCCCCATGCCTGCCTTGGACGTGAGCAAGCAGCATGTAGAGACATGTCTGGGTATTCTGATCAATAAAGCCTTTAACTCTTGCTTCGTGTCTGTGACTGGTCATTGATCACACCACAGATGGCAATGGCAGATACAGCTCCAACAGTCATCAAGTTTGTAGATGCCTTTACTTCCTCAGGAGTTTGTGGAGGTTTGGTATGACACCATAAACCCTGGAAAATTTCTACAGAGATGTGGTGGAAAGTGTGCTGACCGGCTGCATCACCGTATGTTATAGGGACACCAATACCCCCGAGTGTCAAGCCCTCCAAAAGGTAGTGGACACAGTCCAGGACATTACAGGCAAAACCCTCCTCACTATCGAGAGCATCTACAGGGAACGATACCGTCGGAGAGCAGCAGCGATCAAGGATCCCCACCATCCAGCCCACACTATTTTTGCTGCTGCCTTCAGGAAAGAGGTTATAGATACCACTCGCATCACCAGGTTCAGGAACAGCTGCTCCCCCTCTACCATCAGACTCCTCAACAACAAACTCAATCAGGGACTCATTTAAGGACTCTGACTTGTGCACTGTATTGATTTTTTATTCTCTCTGTATTGCAGTTTGTTTACATTTGTTATCTATTTACAGTTCTTCTATTTGTTTACATGCATGTGCTGTGTACAGTTTTTTTGCACTACCAATTAGTGGTGATTCTGCCTTGCCCGCAGGAAAAAGAATCTCAGGGTTGTATGTGATGTCATGCATACCCTCTGAAATTAAATTTGAAATCTGATACAACAGTCATTGGCCTTATCAGCAACAAAGATGAAATACAGAGATGAGGTGAAAAATCATGTGAAGTGGGATGAGAATAACAAGCCTCAACATGGAGATGCTCGTGGATTTCAGGAGGACCAGGGACGCCCACCCTCCACTGCACATTAGTAGCTCAGTAGTGGAGAGAACCAAAGAAATTACCTACTGCGGACACGCAACATCTCCTCACTTGTCAGGAAGGCACAAGAGCAATTGCTCTTCCTTCGAAGGCAGAGGTGGGCAAGGCTACCAGCCACTATTCTGCCCACTTCCTCCAGGAGTTCTATCAAGAGCATCACAGTACTGAAGAGCAACAGATCGCACGTCAATGCACAGCTCTATAAAAATTGCCAGGGAGGATCACTGGTGTCTCCGCCAACCCCCACCACCCAACCATTTAACGGGATCATTGTCTAAATCAGTGAGGACCCCTACCACGCCACATCTTCCAGCTACTCCTAATGGGAAAATGATACAGAAGTATTAGAACCAGATGAGGAGTAGCTTCTTCCCACAGGCAGCGAGACTCCTGAATGACTGCTTAAACAACTTCCCGAGGCTCCACTGTTTAGTATTAATATTTGTTTTAATATCTGCACTGTTGTTTGCCTATTTGTGTGCCATGCACTGTTCTGTAGTGTGGGCTGGAGAACACTGCTCCTTGAGTTGTACTGCACAATCAGATGACAAACTTGAACTGGAACTTGATGACTAGTGACATTAGCAATGATGAATAAAGACTCATTTCTAAAGTTTCTCATACTCTTATATTTCAAACTGGGAGCATCCACAAGCAATGTTAGAGTTAAGCTCCTTCCTTCAAACATTTCAGTCCATTCCAAGCCCAGATAAACAAGCAATGCCAGAGATTAAGAGAAAAGCTTGAGTCACCTTCACTCAGTAACAATGACAAGAGAATTTACAATGGTCACTCACTTGTCTGAATGCATGCAAGCAGTTAAAAAAAATCACTCCTTTGTTACGTCAAAAATATTCAGACATTTAAAATGATGTATACCTTATACAGTGAAATGACCTAATCCAAGAAACCTCTGGCCAAGACAAATCAAACACTCGCCTCAAATATGTGTTACCATTTTTGGACATGAATATACAGTATTAACCCAACCCTCATACTTTACAAACTCTTAACAGCTCTAAAACAGTTACCGACGTTATCTGAAAGGAATCAGAACATTTCACAGCACCTAAATATTTGTGAGATTTCATTTAAAAAAGAGAGAAGTTCACTGGCTCAGATCAAGCAAAAGAGATGAAAAATGGGAAGAAGAGAAAGACAGAGCAGACTTCACTTTAAAACAACAGGTCCCAGATAGTAGTAAATCTGATTAACTGTTTCCCATTAACCCACTTCTCCATTCACAGTTGGTCTATGCCACGTAGTTTTCAATTCCAAAAAGTGGAGGTGGGGAGAGGGGTGAAGGTGGAGAAATGTAGGGGGACTTAGCCGCGGTACCTGGTACAGAAGGTATCAGCTCTATCAAGACAATTTCCTGCAGCTAAGCCACAGAGGGTGATTTGCACATTAACCTCAATTTGTTTTCTGCCTCAAATCTGACATTGCAATGGCTCTAGGGGTGCTTCTAGCTGGGGCTTCCAGGGAGAAAGAGAGCAAACAACGTGATGGAGATGTTCGAGTGAGAATGGGGCACCCATCAATACCTTGATTCAATTAGAAAGGAGGACCTGGCACTTGGGCAGCTGAAGACCACGGTACAATGTTCTGAAGCAAGGAGGCAGCCTCAGAGGGTGGATTATGGAAAAGACCTGCCTAATACCAGGAGAGTCCCTGGAGAGACATCTTGCCCTCACCTTGCCTTTACTTTGGGTAAAAAAAAGGAGAAAATGTTCTGACACTGAATTTACTTTGTCCCTACAAAACAAAATGCTTGCAAGTCCAGGGGGGGTTGGGATTGGAGAGGAGTACTGAGAGTGGGGGGTGAATATTGGGTCCGGGGGAAGGGATACTGGGTCTGGGGGAAGGGGGGTGGGGA